>NC_133774.1:96228777-96300194 GCF_003597395.2 Chelonoidis abingdonii | reverse complement strand
ACATAGGTTAGGGGTTGTTATAGAAGTGGATGGGTAGGGTTCTGTGGCCTGCTTTGTGCAGGAGGTCAGACTAGATGATCATATTGGTCCCTTCTGACCTATGAGTCTAGGTGCTAATGACAGGGGGAGTCTAATTAAAAGACAATCACAGACCTGGTTAAAGCCAATGGGCTTGCCAAGCACTCTTCTTCAGGCTCAGCAGATGTTGCTGTTTAGTATGACTTCCTTCTTCATGTTGTGATGCTTCCATTTTAAATGAGAAACTCTGACAATATTGCCAACAAACAAAGCACAAAATCTTCCCCTGTTTTTTTTAGCCCTTCTTTTCTGATGAAACCAATGTAAGGTGGGAGATCCACAAAAGGTTTCCTTTGGCCTAATACAGATTCCCTGATACATTGATAGAACATCAGAAAACAAGAACCTTAGAATAAGAGAATGACATGGATATCAGAGTAGAATGTCAGAGAGGTTATTGTCTGTGGATGCTAGGGCCTTTCTGGAAGACCAGATATTTAACAGGTCCCTTGACAGGAGTGAATATATTACACATCTGACAATCCTTGTTTCTTTCAGAGGACTTTTCTTTGCTGTGCTCCTTAAATGATATTGCACTGAAATACTAATTCTATTATCAAAATACTTTTTTTGTTTCCAGAAAAATCTGCATTCCATTTCTTTGTTGTGGTCACTTTCATGTTTTCGCCACACCTGCTAAGCTTTTGCATTTCTGCAAACACCAGCATGGAAAATGCTCATTTCACTCAGATAAGCTTTTTGGGAAAGAACCACATTTTTGTTCTGTATTTGTACAACACAGCACAATGAGGTCATGGTACACGACTAGGGCTCTGGGGTACTATGGCCGTACAAATAGTAATTTAAATTTTTGCCAAATTTAAGCCACTGAGATGTATGCTTCTGATTCAAACAGCAGCAGCAGCTCAGTGTATTATACCATGCACCAACATACTATGAATATGTTTTCTACAGCAGCCCCATCACTGTAGTATAAGCACTTCCCAGACAAATTAGATTCATGTAGAGAATCATTCTTAGTAGACTTTATAGAGTTTTCTGCTCTATTCTCTTCCCTGGTTGCAAGATGCTCTGCTTGGGCTTGGTTTTGGATGAGGGTTTGTAAGCATGTGTCTAACTCATTTCAATTATGGTAAAAAATATCTAAGAGGAGGCCCTTACCGTGTGTCCTAAACATGTTAGATTTTAGATTAATCTCCTCTGGAATTCAATCTACAGCCAAATGCTTTCAGATGAGAACCCTGAGTGAAATCCTGGCCCACTGAAATCAATGACAAAGCTCCCATTGACTTCAATAGGGCCAAAACTAATGCTTTGAACTGGCAGCAGAAATCGACAAACCCAGTGGAGAGGCCATTTCTTCCGCATTTACCCCCAAATACAGTGAGTTACGGTAATCCAGACTAGATGTAACAAATGTATGAGTCACTGATTAGAGTCTTGTTTGAGAGAAAAGTGACATTTCCTTGCAAGCTGGAGGTGGAAAAAGGTTTTTTTCAACATCGATGCTACCTAATTAACCAAGGTTAGTGATAAGCTTACAGTCCTGTACCGCTCTGATGAATGGGGTACAATTGTCATCAATGGCAAGTGTCCCAGCTAGTTCTTTAAAGCTGTTCTTCCTCCTGATCAGCATCATTTCAGTACTGATATGGACTAACTGTAGCCTGCTGCTTTTCATCCAGAAACTGATCACTTGTAAGCATTGTTACATCTGAGTGAGTGTTGTTTGGAGCTGGGTGTCACTGGCTTACTGTTAGCAGTGGAGCACATAGAGTCCAAGAGGTTTCAGGTAGAAGTTAAAGGAGAGATGAGACAAGATGGATCACTGAGGGACCCTGCAGGTGATGGCTCTTGAAGATGAGCATTTACCCAGCACAGCTTGCTGGATAAGAATGATAGAAATTATTGTGGAGATGTATATTCTACTCCAGACATGCCATTAAAGTGAGTCAACAACATCTTGTGTTCGGCAGTACTTAAACCTGCAAAGAGATACAACCTCTATTCATTGCCACAACAGTCCTGTTTGTTCAATGTCCACACCGTTATGCTCTGCTCAGAAGCTTGCCTGCGAAGAATCCTAAATGTTGGAAGACATCATTTGTTAAGCTTGGTGTAGCTTTATTTTCTCAGTGATTTTTCCTCAAAACAAGAGGATGGAGAGAGGATAATAGTTAGAAATATCTGCTGCATTGAGTGTTGTGTTGCCTTTTTGAGGACTGGGAAGATTATTGCTTTTTTCAAGGAGGTTTACTTCTATATAAGAGGCTGTGATCATTTCCATTAGCTGTCATTAAGGACTGGTACAGATCTACTTCACATGTAGTGACCTGTATATTTCTTAGGAGTTCGTAAGCTTCAGCAAGGTTGATGGGACCAGGTTCTGTCAGCGGTGGTGGACTGATAAACAATTTGTTCTGCTTCTATTGTATTTTCCTGATTTCATCCATAAAATAAGAGGAGAGTTCCTCGCTGCAGTCAGTATTTAGAACCAATGATTATTCATGACTAAGGGACAAAAACCATTTATTAGCATTGATTTGTCCAGTGATGCTCCAAGACTGGGGAGAGAGAAGTCTGACCAATGACAGCATATCCTTACTAGCTACCATGAGCTACTCTGTAGTTTTTGAAGCAGGCTCTGCTCTTCTTACTAAAAAAAGAAGTAAAAGAGGAGAGGAAAATATTTATTTTACTCTTGGCATTTACATCTGAAATGCATCATTTGCTTTTAAAACAAATGTGTAAGATTTCCTGACTTCTGTTTGCACAAATTTGCAAATCTGCTCCTGTATTTATAGTACAATATATACAATGAATATCTGTTATGGCTTTTAACTGCTTCTTGTTTATTTTGATTTTGAATTGGGTTTGCCTGTTTGGGAGATGTTTTTTCTATATATAATGCTAGGGAGAAAGACTGCCCTCTACTGTCAATAGCTAACAAAGTAATTTGATTCTGATGACTGTATTTCTGCATTATCTCCTGGAAAGCCACATGAGGTTAGCTACTCCAGTGACAGGGCATTTTGTGTATACACCATAGTTATTCAATCAATAATCAACAGGAAGTGTATTATTTCCAGTAGCAAATCAGTCGCTTTTCACTTGTTCCATGATGAAGCAGAAGTTGATCAAAGTGATATATGTGCTCCGGGATCTACATGCCTATATAGGAGACTACCTCCCAGTGACTCTGCCAGGACCTGATTACAGAATAGGCAGTATGGGCCAGATCCACAACAGAAATTAGAAGCCTAAATACTACATATCAATGGAGGGCATAGTCATGTTTCAGGGATGGAGTCCTGGGATCCCCCTGTTGTCATGGGTCTTGGGAACTTGGCTGCCTTAAATGCAGCCCTCAGTACCACAGATGACATCAGAAATATTTTATTTGCCTCCCCTTGATATTTACAGCAGTTAGCAGGGCATTCTCCTCGACTTTGGAAGTCACTCCCCACACTCGGTCTGCCTGAGCCTAAATTTATTAACCTTGCTGTCATGTACCCTTTCTCCCAGGCATTTGGAAAGGGTGGGATTCATTGGGTATATTTATTCTTGGAGTGACGATTCTCAATTGTGACATTTTATTGTGGAATTAAACAGAAGGGCATCCAGATCACAGGATGTGTGTTTTCTCATGTTTTATAAATCTAAACAAATGTGCTATGGTCAGTAAGGTAGCTACTATAGATATATATAGGGGGAAAATAGATCTTGTGTAAGTGTGCTTACAAAATGCTGGCTAAATTCAGAAAAGTGTTCACATTATCTGGTTAACAAGTTATCTGCTACATATCAGGACAAAATACATGCTTGCTCCAGGTTTATGCCTGAAGATTCTGCAGGAATCTCTTCCCTTTTGGTATGATTCAATCATCACTTTCTGTATGAGATATGGCACACAATGATGAAAGATCATAGTCCTAGATTTGCCACAGTGCCTACTTTATTCCCCTTTGAATGGGAGGCTTCTTGTGAGTTCCTGTGTATTAATTAGAAATAAACAAGGACTGAACTATATTTTATTCATTCACATGACAAACGCTATCCACTTTATTAGAAATGAGAGTTAGTATGTTTCATTTTAAAAGAAAAAAATGACATCTCAAATCTGATCAGTGATTCAGTTCAGCATCACCTCTCCAAAAGAAAGAAGTTTTAAGATTGTGTCAAGAAAAATCTTGCCAGCCTAATGAACAAAATGAGAGGAAGGATATTATTTCCATTTATAAATGCTTGCTACTGTAACTATAGCAGGGACATGCCAGCATAAGCCTTCTGGAAATGACTGAAAATGTGTGAAATAGAGCTAGCTCAGCCTAGTTTCCTTGAGCAGTTTGCAATGTCCATCCTTGGCAGCTGCTCTAGGGTATTAGATTGCAAAGGAAGCAAAGAACAGTGGTTCCTGGGAGCAGGGGTGAGAGTAACTTAAGGCATGTACTGGTAGGCAGGGCGGGGGGGGGGGGTCCTGAGCAAGGGGGTGCGGGATCCTTAAGCTGAAGGGGTGGGGATAGGGTCAATCTCCTCCAGTCAGCCTGTCAGCGCAGCCTGGGACCAATTTAAAGGTCTCTGGGGTCCAGGATGCCACTAGGCTACCCCAGGGCTCCACTGGTGATTTAAAGGGCCAGAGCCCCGAGCCCTTTAAATCACCACCAGAGCCCTGAGGCTCCCAGCCGCTACCACTACCCTGGGGCTCCAGCTGTGGTAGCAGTGGCTCAGAGCCCTGGGCCCTTTAAATTACTGCTGGAGCCCCATGGTAGCAGTAGCGGTGGTGGAATATGGAAGCCCCAGGGCTCTGGCGGCGATTTAAAGGGCCAGGGACTCTGGCTGCTGCTGGGAGCCCCAAACCCCAGGAAAGCTGCCTCTTTCCCTCCCCCCCTCAGTGGCCTTGCCAGTATGGTTGATTGTGTGCCAGCTCTTGCTGGTATGCCCTACCAGCTTACCTTCACCTCTGCATGGGAGATACACTAGTCTCAATATGGCAGGGCTCATTCTTCCTATGGATCATAACAAGGAACTGAAATGGTCCTGTGTGTTCATTTGGGGCATAAAGCTTGAAGTTTTGTGGTCTCAGACTCACAGTATCAAGTTGATGGGAATAAGGAGATATAACCTAGAGGTCCCAAGACTATGATAAATTTTTATGCCAACAACAAATCTTCCATCACTGAGTTAGTTTGTCAACACAAATTGATCTATCGCTTTTCTATAATATCCCTACTGTACAATGACTTTTTAATTTTCCTCTGTCTTGTGCTTATGAGTGCTTGACTGTGCATGCACAGAGAAAGACGTTATTTCATGAGAGAAAACAAGGCTATTGTTATTAGTACAATACCTTTAATTATCTTTAAACACTACAATATGGTTGTAATTTTAATTTTTGGAGACCTCAGTTTTAGTAGTCGTAGTCTCTGTAAGGTTCTCCTGAGACTAGAGTTTATTTTCCATAAAAAGTGCAATGAGAAAAGAGCTTGAGTTACATGCAGATCATGAGTGTTTTGCATGATGATCCTGAAAGACCTTGTCAAGAGAAGGAAGCTGAGAAATCATCAGAGGAAAATAAATCGAACTCAGTAACATGCCCTATCATGGCCACCTGGTATTGCAGGGAAAAAAATTAGTAGTGCATTTACTGAGGTGATCTCTAGGAGGCTTAAATTTGTGAGGAGACAAAGACATTATTTTCTTTTTACCCTATCCCACGAGAGGACACTCAATTAAATTAATGGTGAGTGAACTGAACACATGTAAATGGAAGAAATACTGTCAGCTTGTGAAAGTCATGGTCACATGAAATAAATAGCATGGAGGTTTTTTAAAGAATGGTAATTTGATTGTCAAAGTAGCATATGTAGCTATGCCAGCTAAGACAATAATATTCAGGACATAATCTGTTTGCTTGCAAGGATTAGAAAGAAATCCTCTTCTTCCCTTCCACATGTTATAAAACACTGCATAATTAGTTAGGTATGTTATCTCTTTTCCCTCCCCGAAACCTATCTGAAGTATTACTAAATTGCTACTCTTGGACAGTGTCTACTGGACTGCATAGACCAAATTCCTGATAATACGGTAGCTCTGATGACATTGCTTTTTTGGGTTAGAATGCCCACCCCATTTAATGATTAAAAAAAAAAAGAAGAAGAGGAGCAGACTCTGCATGTTTAAGATTGGGTTTAAGAAAACAGAAGCGCCAGGCACACAAACTACTGAATAGTGCTACATGCCTATCCAAACTGCTTGGGTTCAGTGGAGCTGTTAAAGAACTATAAAGCAAATTAAAACTAAAGTAAAGCACAAATTATCCCCAGATATTAAGATTTATTCTTGATGATTCACGGAAAGCAATCAGATACGAGTAGCACTCAAACCACTGGGGTATATAGTAAAGCAAAGTCTATTGAAGCTTCTCCATTGGAAAGGGAATACAGATCATGCCAGGCTAAAGTATTCTTCACTTCGGCATTTCTTAGTTATACAGTGGATTCCAGAATCATGTTAAAAGGGTGTCAAAAGCTGAGCAGCAAGCACTTGAGACCAAAAAAAAAAAAAACTAGGCTGCTAAGATTTATTTAACATGGAACCATCTTTTTGCTTTGTGTTTGTACAACACCTAACATAAAAGAGGTCTGGCCCATGACCAGGGCTCCTAAATTCCTTAACACTTACTAGCACAGATATATTCACACCTAAGCCCACCCAAAGTAAATCTGTCTCTTTTATAACTTCACCATGCAGCAAAGAACTATAGCTCCTAAACAGTTAACACATTGACCTTATACGTATTTATTCAAAGTTTAATAAAAACCCTGAAGTTGTTGCAAATACAGTGCAAGTTCCTGCAGGCATAGCACAAGGGTGAAAAAGTTCTTTCATGTCTGCGTTGATTATGACAAACACCATTTAATCTCCCATCTTGCATTACAATTGCCAGAGATTTTGAAAGAAGATGACATGGGGGTGGGGGAGAAGGTGCGACTCCCCCATGCCATTGTCTGAAGAGCAATTTTGAACACATCGCTGTGCTAGGCTAACTTTCAGCTTTTCAGTGTCAATGCCAAAATTGAAAGGAAAGACAGAAGAATAGCCCTGTGTGCTTTACATTTGAATAAGTAAACGCTTTCCCAGCAGCAATAGCATTAGGGCAGCATGAGTGCAACTGTTAAAAGATGGACTCACATGGAAAAACAAGTTACTTAAGTCTTAATTAAGCAATGCTCATTGTTAAAGCATTTTTAACCTCAAAACTATAGCATTGGAAGAAAAGCTCAAGTTGTCAAGGGAGGGGGAAATCAATTGATGAGTACAAAATATGGATGTTGCAGTCAATAACATCAGTGATGGAGACTGATACAGCAAGACCCTTGCACAGTAGGAATTGCCAAATCTGGGCCAGCATTAATTGTAAAACTGGATACAAGAAAAATTATTGCATGAAAACTGTAGCCTCCATGATGTGCTCTACTGCATAAAGCTTTATGGAATTCTTACTGGGAGACTTTTTCATCATGCTATTAAATGCACTGGAATAAATGCAATGTCATATCACTAACTTTGAGCTCTCATCTGAAGTAGCTTGGTAGCCTAGTTGGACTTTTAGACTCAGGAGACTTCCCTAATAAACACCTAACAGTCTATGCTTTGGGATGTGGGAACAAAAATACCACATTTGGGTGCTTCTTAATGTCAGGATCCCTCTATCTGCCTAGAGACTGCTATGCCAAGACTTGTTTATCACTCTCAGTCTCACACAAATGCAATTTTTTAAACATTTAAACAAACTTGATTGAATAAGATAATTCATTCACTAGCCAAACAGACTCTTCATAAAACCAGCAGGGAATTTTCAGACCTCTGAACCTAGAATAAGATTTGCAAAATGCCACACCAAAGTTCCTTGGAAAATTATTTCCCACAGCCTCCAACCTGAGAGGCCTATAAAGCCTAGGCGTTGCTTAGTTGTTTTGGCCACCTCTGAACACATTTGTATTTATTCTTACTCATATCTAAATGTGGTACCAAAAACTGAAATCTAGTGCAATTATCAGCCACATAAACAAAGAAGTTGTCTACATTCTGACTCCCTTGCTATGATACTCCCTTGCTGTGATACTCTATAAAAGTCATCAGATATGATGAGAGTGAAGGGGAAAGACTAATCTCCCATAGAAATTTCTCCAACCCTTGTGACATGAGCCTCTTCTTCTACTGGCTAGCATACACTAACTGCTTTTCTTTATTTTCCTGCAAGATTGCATCCCTTGCCTATCTATCATATCATATTCTTTTTGTTTAAATAAACAAAACCAAAGTTATTCTAATAAAGCTCCCACAGAACACCTGGCAGAAAGCTGCTGCTTTAGAAATTAACTAGGCTGTCACGTGGACCTTTTAAAGAGTCAGAGAGCTACACAGGTGTAGAGAGTCGAGTAGTGCCAGCAACCTGAATCAAGCAATAAAAGCCCATTCCCAGGTGCTGTCAATAGAATGGAGGCGGAGGAGGGGGAACACTCAAGAACTGAGTGCTCTGAAGCTTTAAAATGAGTTTAGGTTCCTTCCCCTTATAGTAATGTAAATATTACTATGTATGTAAGAATGTTCATGAGATGTGGATCCCTTTATTGTAAATGGATTGCATGCATTCCTTTGAGTGGCTTATTTAACCATGGGCTATGCTTTATAATGGTTCACCTGTGATAACTAGTCTAGTTAAAGTACTGTAGAATTCTGAGAAGCTACTTATGAGCCTCAAGCTTAGAGACTAGACAATCTTACCTAGATAATGCATTTCTCTAGACAAAAAACTCTATGGAAAAAGAGAAGGAAACACTTCAATGAGTTATTTTAACACCAGATCTAGCCTCTCCTTGCATAAGTGCTCAAGAAAAGGTTAGGAAAGTGGCTGCTTGAGCATAGTGATAGGAATGCACTGGGGATGATAGAGTGAGTTTGGATAGTCTTTCTGATTGTTCAATTTAATCTTAGTTTCTTCTTTTTTATAAAACCAACTCCTTGAGGAAAAGCTCTGGCTGACTGCAACCCCTTTTTTTCTCTGCTGAGACTCTGCACCAGCTTGTAATTTCTGCACTGAGTGCTTGTTGCCAGTTTTGAAACATTTAAAAAGCAGGTATGAGCAAGACATTGTGAGCTGAGTTGGTTGAAATTTTCTGAAATGTGCATAAATTTTCATTGAACTTATTTTAGGAATAAACAATAAAAATCTGACAAAAATAATACCTTTTTGATCAGTTCTAGAAAGACTGGTTGAAATTTTTTGACAATTAAAAGGAACAGATGAAATTTCAACAACAAAAAACTCCCATGAATTCTTACTGGTTTTTCAACTTGTAATTGTGAGGCCTGATTTCCAAAATTTATGGAACTCATGAGTCCCTCTCCACTCTGCTTTGAGTAACAGCAGTGCACCAAGAGACTGAGATGAGAGTCCATGAATAAGACTAATCTCACTCCCATATGGAAGACTACTCAAACTCCCCTCTTTCCCCCTGTAAAATATAGCCCATAGAATTTCACCTGGTCACCCCTACACTGAGCCTGGTCTTCAGCCAAACCCTTAATAGGCAGAGGCAAGAGAGGAAACGTACCCTTGAAGTGATGTTATTTGCCTGTCTTCCCATAGTGTGCATGCACCCAGTGCTATTAGCAGCCTGGTTCAAGCACCTGAGGCTGTTACCCTCTAAAGACTGCAGTCTAGAGTGCTACATGAGTGCAAAGGTATGCACATGTCCCCTACTCCTTGGCCTGTAGAGAAGCAGAGAGGACACCACCTCTTTGCAGATGGATTGCTCTGCTAGCATCAGCTAGAATATACAGGCTTCCGATGCCATTTTCCATTTGTGTTGGGTCTTCTGCAGTGCATACAGCATGATATTAGTGGTTCCACATCCATTACAGCAATTGTTACCTATCAGTATTAGATTATTCCACAGCACCCCCACAGCTGCTACAGTGCCTCTCTGACCTTTTGATGTAGTTGTGTCAAGAGTCACTATCCCTCTGTGACAATGATGTTGCATCATTGTCTTTACACTGTGATATTATGTCACTTGTGACATCAGGAAATGTCACTGTCCCCAAGTGCAATTTCAAGGCCAATGATCATCAATAAAGTCCTTGCAGGATTGCTCTGACAAAACCAAGATGATTCTGCTAGTCTCAGGATATGCTCCTGCCTGCATCTCTGCTCTCATTTCTTTCTGCTCCTCATCTCACCCTGTCTAAGCCTTCACCCTAACCATATGCTAACCCCGTAGAGCCTCTTCTACCTCATGTGACAGTGGTGTTAACCTTTATAACTTTGAGACATCTCATGTAGGTGGGGCCAATCAATACTATCCATTCTCTTAACCAGCATTCCTGTGTGTCAGACCTCTATTACATAGCAGAATAGTTGTTGAACTTTCAGAAGTCACTCCATGGAAACTTCAGGGGACAGAGTTGGATGAAAGCTATAGGATCAACATCATAAGTGGTTTGTCTGACTTACTGTAGGTGATGGATAGCATCTTCACAGTAACTTGCAATTCCCAAAATTATGAAATTGTTTTTTGTGTTTTGTTAAAAATACTTTTCTATGTAAGAGGTGCTATCTGTTCAGGTCTTTTGCTGAATAATAGACACTGTAGTCTTGCTCATAACTTTTCTACCATCTGGCTAGAGTAAGTGTTACTGAACACAAATGAGCTACAGAACTATGAACATCCCACTTGGTAAAAGCAACAAGATGTCATAAAATTGGCATTTCTGCAAACACGGCCAAGCTGAGGACATGGTATATACTTTAGAAAGAGGCAGCTAGAGATTCCATAAGGAGGGCTCAAAACTCTGCACTCCTAGTCCTTTAAAAAAGAAGGTTATCTTCTGACAGAACACTGTGTTAGAGCAGACTGCTCTTTTCAATGCACATGGTAATTTTATGGGGTTGAAGGGACTAGATGGTATTCTATTTAATGAAAGCCCATTTCTCTGAAAACAAACCACTTTGTTTTATTTAGTGTGTGTTGAACAACGGCTTTCCGGACAAAACTGACAAGTTTTGTTTCTGGCTGTTCATTTGATACCCCCCACTTTAAATTGAAAAGTGATATGTGACTTCAGCTTGTTAACAATGGCTTCTACAATAACTATATGGTCTGTCTGACACACTGTGTCTGACACACAGCATTTTCCCCCAGTTATTGCCTTAAAAACAAGTCCTGTCATCTCTAGATTTCTACAAACCATTCATACTGGTTTGACAGTACTTTGCCTTTCCCCTGCACAGTTATCCAGGATCATAGATTTCCATCCATTCCTAAAAATGTTAATGAGAAGATGTTACCAAAAGAAGGGAATTAATACAAAGAAATATGCAAGAAAATAATAAGGCCAGGAAAGGAAGGAAGATGACTGGGAGAGCAAAGAGCCTACTACATACAAACAATAACATCAAATCAAAGCTATACAATAAACTAGCCATTTGAGAAGGCTGAGTGTTGTATACTCTTCCCACTAATGGGTGTGGGGGAAGAGCTGCAATGTGACTGGCTGAAAGAGGTTCTCTCCCAAGGAATGTATCAGCCTGGATTGCAAAGCCTCTTTACTATCATTTTAATAATTCTTGTTTGTACTGTAGTATCACCTAGTAGTCCCAGTCATGGATCAGGCTCCATAGGACAAGGTGCTGTGCAGAATTGTCCTATTGTCCTGTGTCACAATGTTTAGAAAGATATATGATGTATTTTAATAAGGGTGAATGTTTAAAATACCTGATACAGGTGGGTTTTTCTATTTTTTTTTCTGGTACTGGAGCTTCTGATGTTGCAATTCCAAGGGATTGAGGGAGTGGGTCTTTTGGCAGAATGAAGTGCGACGGCTGCCTTCAGCCTAGACTTCCCTCTTTCTGTTCTCCTGTTTCCCTTTTCCTTATGTCCCTGTCTTTCTCCCTGGCATTCCTTTGAACTTCTGCATCACTCACCTGTCTTTGTTGGGTGAGCAGCCCAATTCCCAAAGTAATTTGAGTCCCAGACTGCGTTCCCAGGATAAATTCTGCTGCTGCTGCTTCTGAACTGGGGTTCCTTTCATACTGATGCACCCTGAGGAATGCCCTGAACTTCCTAGATGTCTAGCTCAAAATGATGAGCAATAGAGAGAGATGCCAAGAGAAACTTAGACATCTGAATATTTGACACCTTTTTGCAAGTTCTTCCATTGCAACTTTCTAAATTGTTTCAAGTTTTTAATGTCATTATTTAATTGTGAAGACAAAGAACACTTTGCAGTCCATTCCCTGTTTCACTCAAGGGGAACTGACAAAACTAAACCTCAATCACAGCATTCAGAGACAAATTCTCTGGTGCTTGCTTTGAGTAGTACATTGATGCCAGTGGGACTACTCAGATAACTAATTGCTACAAAAAGGAGTAAGAGTGCTGGGTCTATCCCTGATAAAAACAGTCACATCAAATAATAAAACAGCAAATGAACTATCAAGAATAAAACTCTCAGCAATATATTTGACCTCTTTGGGCCAAGTCCTTTGATGTCAGTGGGAGCTGAGTGAGCAAGGATTACAGGAGTGGGCCCTATGTGTGGAATAAAACCTACGTTTATATGGCAGTGGGCTTTTTCCAATTTTAAACGCTATCTCTGACTCAAATCAAGGTTGAAGAGGATTAGAAAAAGCTATGAATTCTCTACCTAATCTTTGTTACTACAGGATGACAAAAGGAAAATTCTTGGAATAAAAGATATATAGTAAAATACCCTAGCAGGTGACTTCAGATGGAATGTAAGAGAATAGATCATAATGTCGGGGAAAAAGCCCCCTAGTCTATTGTTTATTGTCCCGGACAATAAAAACTTCCTAGAAACCAACATTCATTTTCAAGTTGAGAAAATAGCGTTTGGGGCACGGGGAGGTGTCCCATCAAATAGAATCAATTTTGCTGTGTGATATTAAGTCAGGGCAACTCAGAACTTGTTAATTTTCGTGTAATCTTTGTGAATTAGTCAATGAATGCACTCTATGATGCTTCCTAAACAAAAGGTCTAGGGCTGCAATCCTGCATTGACTTCAGTGGGATTACTTACAGCATATACAATGAAGTATGTGCATAAATTCTTGTAAGATTGGGGTTAGCTGCAATAGATCTGAATGGGTGTGCTGAGGTGTAGCTTAAAATAACATTTATTTTAATTTAATTTGTTAAAATTTAAAATTGAAAAGGTGGGAAACTCCTTTGTATGAAAACTCAAAATCTGTTCAGAATACTGCAGTGCAACTTTTTCTTGCTTTTCTTTCAAGTGAAGATTTGACCCTTTCTCTTTCTTCTTCTTTTATTTTTTTACTTTATTGAAGTTTTTCAGGTGATACTTCATCATGTGGTCCCCCTGGCCCAATAAAAATGTTTGCCTGGAATTGGAACACACATTAGCCTTCCGTCAATTTCTAAGAATGTATTTAGGGCAACAAGAATGTGTCGCATTTCTTTAGCACTTAAACATTATATTCTCATGGGGACAAGAGGGAATTATTTTCTGAGCAAGTCCAGTGTATGTCCCCATAGAACACACTGACTTTCTTTCAGTTAAACATTGTACCTGTCTTCCTCAGATTCCCTCAGCAACTTGGGGAAAGTTTTCCTTGCTTGATGTTTAGCCCATTTTCCTAGCAGTTATTGTTGTTGTACAAGTAAGCAGTAGCCCTCTAAATTGGGAGTGGAGTGAGCTGATGAAGCAAGTTTGCACCTAAGAGTTTTATCTAGACCACTAAACAATGTCTTTTTCCATAAAGTTCATGTGTCAATTGCACTGGACAGTCACTTTTGTCTCAGCATTTTTATGAACCTGGCTAGTGTATTTCCTGAGGAAACATTTTTATCAAAAGAAATGTGAATTCTTTCTTTTCCTAGACAATTCAGGCCATTTTTTAAATTGGCCTAGTTCAATGAAAGAGAAATTGTAATCCAAATTAACAGTAGGAGTCAAAATAAATCTGACTATGCAAAGCACTAAGGGAGATGATTAAATACTTTCTGAATTAGGACCAACTAGACAATTTGTTCCTCTTAGGAATTTCTAAAAAGATTTCTGTTCCAGTTTGGTTTATGTTCAAAATAATTTGTACTGAAAGCTCCATGTAAAATGGCTAGATTTTGGCAACAAGAAAAACTGGAATGAAATATCCAGTCCATCTTAAATCTGTGTTCTTCTGTGTTTTATTGCAGCAGACACAATCCCCAGATTTTAACAATCACTTGGAACAATTTTTGAACAAAAAAAAAGAGAGCAAAAGCAAAACTACTAATAGAAAGGGACAAATTATTAACTTTAAACGGGGGTCATATAAACAACAGTAATTTAATTAATTAAGAACACGGATACAATCCTAATCCACAGAGCTCATGATGTCATCATTATATAATATTGACAGTCTTCAGCAACAATCCTTAATGAAAATGGAATAATTAATTGGGTGACTAGCATTAAATATGATTTCATGTGGTTATAAAATGGTCCACCAGTGGAGTTACACCAAGAATGAATTTGGCCTAAAATGTCTTTAAATGTCATTTTCTGACACTAATAACTATGGTGATTATTAACATTATTTCAGTTTTAAGACTCCACTTTACTTTTCTTCATCTATGCTGTTTGTTTACTTCTGCATTTCATTCAGTTTAGTCAATGAAACTAGCCTAGACAATTTCCATTTTGTTTTTAGTGCATTTCACTTTCTGGTTCTCTTCAATGGACTTTGGACCAAGTCTTTAGGGTCTGATCCCAGCAAAATACTTAAGCAGGTACATAACTTCCAGCAGGTGACTAGTCCTCTTGCCTTCAATGACACTACTCATGTTTAAGTTGAGCACATGCTTAAGTGCTTTACAGGATCATGGCTATAGTCACTAATGGCATGATTGCAACCCTACTGAATTAAAGGGAAAACTTCCATTGACTTGAATGATGCAGACTCAAGCCTTAAAATGATGATTCTGGGTGTCTCGATTTTTAAACAATTATTAATCCAGTAAAATAATTGGGAGTTCCTCCATTGACTTCAATAGATTTTAGATCAAGCCCAAAATGATATGGACTGTTACCCATTATCAAAAAACCTGGGTAGACTTTAACCTCCTGTTTTCTGGTCCTTCATTGCAACTCCCTGCTGCTGCATTCCACTGAAATTAATGGAATGGCAGGCTGTTCAGATATGCTCATAGGCACAGAAAACACATGCTCCAGCCTGTAGTAGCCAGATAGTTCTGACTGAATTATAGTTAATACACCAGGATATAAAGATCAGCTGAAACAGAGCAATGAGAAAAATGTCTTGATGGTCAGAGACTATGGTATATCTGTCAACTGCAGGGGAAGTGTAAAAAAAACTGCTACAAGAATTAAAGTGCCAATTATGGAGACACAGAAGTCAGTCCACAGTTAATATTGCAACTGTGTTTTTGTTATAAGACACCCCCCCCCCACACACACACACTAAAATGCACAAAGACAATCATATCAACCTCAAAATTGATTTGAGGTAGAATTTTCCTTTTTCCTACCAATTTTGAAGTAAGTTAGAGAAGAAGCCCTGGAATTAGAACAAATTAAATATAGAAGGATTCAAAGTGGTGGGAGAGGAATCTAATTAATTAATTTTTTTGTAAAAAAAAATAGAAGAAACAAGGTAAAATGTATTTTACTGGACAGCATTCATTGACATTTACCACCCAAAATCAATGTTTACCTGAATGAAATCAGTTAAAAATGATTTGAAACATTGAATTTGCAATGTCATTATTGAGCCTCAGTTCTGGAAACCTTAGTTCAGAACATCAAATGGCTCCTTAAGACCTAGGAGTTTGGGTTTTTTTTTAAAGTAAGCCTCTCACTCTTTTTCCTTTCAGTAATACCCCCAAAATATAGCTCACTTATTAGGTAGGCTTGCTGACAGAAATTAGATAGATTTTTCACCAAAGCCCAGAGGCAGGTGCAACAAAGGCCAACTACAAGCTATTTTTCAGAGTAATGTAATGAGATTTGTCTCAACCCTATGTTCATTATCATTTCTAGTTTTATTATGGTTCTTTTCCTTAGAAGAATATCTCATTGGTATTTTTTCTTTTGACTTAAGACAATTTAAGGATAAAGATCAGATATTACTTTCTTGTGGTACTGGATATATTGTCTTTAAAGTGTTAAACCGTTTGGGTTTTTTTAGCTTAGAATTTCTGTACAGAATTTACCCTTGTTCATTACTGAACTGAAAAGGTATAGCTATATTTCTAGTTGATCATATACAAGAAAATTAAAATCCACTGTCCTCTCTATGCATGGATATTGGGGCGGAGGTATGATTTGGGACTTTATTATTAGCTTCACAGATTACAATTGCTACTGAATAGAGGGAAAAATCAGTGCCCCCACTTTGGACAGATGGCTTCCAGAAATATGGGAAATATTGTACTTGGACAAAAAAAATGACTCGTCTAAGAGATGACTCACGTAGCAAATATTTATATGCTTGGCTCCTTTTCATTCTATACATTGAGAAAAAACAGTTGGTCTAAGAAGCCAGCTTTGTTTTTCTCCTTATTGAGGTTACTTTGTTGCTGTTCTATTTTATCAATGTGGTAAATCTACATGGGTGCTTGTTCCTCATTAATATTATCTTGATCTTTCATCTTTACTGATTAGCTCAGGGGCAAACTTTTTTGCTTGAGGGCCGCATCGGGTTTCATAAATTGTATGGAGGGCCAGTTAGGGGAGAAGGTCGAGGCCACGCCCGCACCTCCTATCTGCCCCCCCGGGAATCCTACCCCATCCAACTCCCCCGTTCCCTGACGCTGCCTCTGGGACCTCTGCCCCATCCACAGACCCCCGTTCCCTGTCCTCTGACTGCCCCTGGACCTTCACCACCCCATCCAACCCCCCCTCCTTCCTGACTGCCTCCTGGGGACCCCTGCCCTAATTCAGCCCCCTGTTTCCATCCGACCACCACCCCACCCCTGCCCCCTGGCCACCACCCCGAACTCCCCTGCCCTCTATGCATTCCTCCCCGCTCCCTGCCCCCTTACCACGGTTTGTGGAGCACCGGTGGCTGATGGCACTACAGCCAGGCTTCCCAACTGGAGCCGGGCCACACTGCTGCTGCCACCACCATGCAGCACAGAGCACCAGGTCAGGCTGGGCTCTGCAGCTGTGCTGCCCCAGGAGCTCACAGCCCTGCCGCCCAGAGCATTGCACCAGCGGTGGAGTGAGCGAGCTGAGGCTGTGGGGGATGGGAAACAGTGGGGGAGGAGCCAGGGGCTAGTCTCCCGGGCCAGGAGCGCAGGTGCTGGGCAGGATGGTCCCGTGGGCCGGATGTGGCCCACGGGCCATAGTTTGCCTAGCCCTGGGTTAGACTAAGGTGACCTATGTGACATCTAGGTGGCTTCAAGCAGATTTATATATACTGTAGATCATTACAATTGATTTAATTGTACTATTGATCTTTGATGTCAGTTAAAAGAAGAAGGGATTGTGAAATTTGGGGAATTAATAAAGCAAACCTGGGAAAGAGAATGTATCATAGAAATGTAGGGACCTTGAGAGGTCTCCTAATTAATCCTCCTGCACTGAGACCAAACTAAGTATATCTAGACCATCCTGACAAGTGTTTTTCTAACCTTTTCTTAAAAACCTCTAGTGATGGGGATTCCACAACCTCCCTTGGAAGTCTATTCCAGAGCTTAACTACCCTTATACTTCATTTTTTCCTACTACCTAATTTAAATCTCCCTTGCTGACAATTAAGCCAATTGCATCTTCTCCTGTCCTCAGCGGATATGGAATGCAATTGATCTCTTACCCTACTAGTTCTCATTCTTGTGTACATTACCCTAAGCAAAGTAGGCATTTTGGTTTGGTGTGTAAAGCAGAAAGAGGGAGGAGGTTTCTCTGGCTCACTTGGAATGTTGTTTGGGCTAGCATGTTCGCTACAAAGCTCAACTAGCTGCTTAAACATTCAGGTTATAATGTGAACTGTTTAACAAACACTATAGTACTGCCCAGGCACGCAACTGCTCTGAGCATGATTCGCAACGATGTTATCTTGGGGCATAAAACTGGAAATCTATTCCAGGTACTTCTATGACCCCCATCACTATACTATTGGATTACAGTAACTCCTCACTTAAAGTCATCCCAATTAACGTTGTTTCATTGTTACGCTGCTGATCGATTAGGGAACATGCTCGTTTAAAGTTGTGCAATGCCCCCTTATAATGTCATTTGGCAGCTGCCTGCTTTGTCTGCTGCTTGCAGGAAGAGCAGCCCCTTGCAGCTAGCAGGAGGGAGCTTGGAACCAGGGTGGACCAGTAGCCCCCTTATCAGCTCCCCTAAGTTCCCTGTGCAGCAGCTGCCTGCAGTTCAGCTGTGTCCCTCCCCCCATTGCCATGTGCTGTTCCTGCCCTCTGCCTTGGAGCTGCTCCCCAAGACTCCTGCATGCTGTGCTGGGGGAGGAGGGAAGGAAGAGGGGGACTAATGTCAGGGTTTCCCCCTCCTTCCTTCTCCTGCACCCCACTTACCCCATCTTCCATAGAGCAAGGCTCAGGACGGAGGGAGCTTGCAGCAGCTGCCGGTCTCAGCAAGCTGATCTAATTAACAAGGCAGTGTACTTAAAGGAAATGCGCATATCTCCCTCCATTCCTGCTGTCTTGTGTAGAGAGAGAGTTAACCCTCGAGGGCTCAGCCAATTGCTAGTTCATCATTTAGCAGTAAAGGAAATACCCCACCCTCTGACTCCTCCACCTCAACCAAGCTTCACAATCATCAACACTGTGTACCCGTATTAAATTGTTTGTTTAAAACTTATACTCTGTGTGTGTGTGTATATATATATGATATAGTCTTTTGTCTGGTGAAAAACATTTTGCTGGAACCTAACCCCCTCATTTACATTAATTCTTATGGGGAAAATGGATTTGCTTAACATTGTTTCGCTTAAAGTAGCATTTTTCAGGAACATAACTACAACGTTAAGTGAGAAGTTACTGTATCTCAAAATATTTAATGTATTTATCCCCACAGCACCCCTGTGATGTAGGAAAGTGCTATTATCCCCATTTCACAGATGGGGAATTGAGGCACAGAGAGACTAATTACAGATATTTAGGTACCTAATACCTTTAAAAATCTGGTCCTAAGTAACTTATCATATAGCAAATCCATGGCAGAGTAGGGAATTGAACTCAGGCCTCCTACAGTCAAAGCTCGCCACCCTCCCATTTGACCATCCATAGCTGCCATACCTGTCCACAGTAGCTTCGCTCCAGCGTAGCGGAATTCTGCTGTGCCATACAATGGAACCAAAATATGTTTCTTCCTTACATTAATTTAAGTCTTCAGAAACTGACTCTTAACTAGTCTGTATTTTCTACCAACCCCCAGAACTCTGTGCATGGATGACAATCCTCCAGTCACCTCTCCCATCTCTCCTATGCATATAACTTCTATTGACTTGATTAAAAAATTTAGTGGGGCTTGCATATACACAACTGATGGGACCCTAGGTTTTTAGTGGGTGTCTGAGCTTCCATGCACAAACTCAGATTGGATGGTGCAGAATGGTGCCATTTGCCTTCTTCCTCTTCCTTCTGCTTGTGTGGCAAGGTGCATAATTTTGTTGAGGGGTAAGCAATGTCCTGGTGTCAGATCATTACTGTAGTGAACACATCTGTTTCCTTGAAGAGCTATAGCTACACAACCATGCACAACTACTGATGCATTCTGATGCCTAAAGTACAAAGAATGAAAATAAATTGAACTGACCTAATATACTGTTGTGTTTGGGTGTGTATATTTACACACACACACATCTATCGGGAGATTGAAATGAACTACAAATACCTCCTCAAGCTGCTTTTGTTTCAGTTTTTATGGTCTCTAGTTTTTTTTCCCCTTATCAGATTTAATATACAGATTTTACTTTGTGGCACTTTTAGTTGGAACCACATCAACTGTAACAAAAACAGAAAGAATTTTTTTAAAAAAAAGATGCCTTCTTTGCCAGCAACATGGTCTGAAACAGTGCCAGAGATTTCAGGCTGGCAAATCAGCAAAGGAGCCAGATAAATCAGAATGAATGTAATAGATCTCACTTATTTCAGCTCAGTTTAGCTTCTTTACTATTTCATTGTCATCAAAAGCCAAAAATATTGAGCTGCAGGAATAAAAGTGCTTGGCTAATAAACCAGATCCATTAAGAAATGAAACAAAAAGAAAAGTGAGAAGTGTGACCATAGCTGTGTAATAATATGACCAAGTTAATTCGCAGGAGGGAAAAAAACAGTATAAGCAGAAAAATTGTATAAAATAACTGTTTCCCAGTTTTAATGTACATTTTCTGGTAACAGGTCAGGTAACAATAACATTCAAAAACCAGTATCAATGAAAACAAGTGTGTAGCTAATATTGGTGTTAATTCTATTGCATGCTCTTGGAGTTCACTGTATAAGGAATTGCTTAAAACGGAATCATTCTGAAATATATGTTTTATAAAATACAGCAATAGCCATGAGCGCCAACCAGAACAAAACCTGAAGTGGATTGTTTCTAAGAACAAAAATGGGTGTGTGGAGGTGTGTGCACAGGTTTCTCCTTAAACCTTTATGCTTATGTACAAATTCCATAGGGTCAGGCCCTATCCCCACTCCTTTCTTGCTGCAGAAAAACTCAAGCGCAGCAGAGATAGTATATTTCAACTGTATGGGAACCATGCCATGGAACGCTCTCTCACAGAAAATCTGTGCACATCTGCAGAACAGAATTCTCCATAACGATGCAGGCTGAGGGCATGACCAAAGAATCTGTGAACTTGCACATATTGATTGGCCCACAAATGGTATATCTGGGGAGAAGCAACCAAAATTCCTGCCCATACCTGTGGGTAGCAGTCACGCTGGCTCCAACAGATTGGGGCTGGGGATTCTGTTCTCATGCCTTGTGCATAGAACTGAATATCTCACCTTTCTATTTGGACTGTATGCTCTTTAAATGTGTGTCACCAGTGTGGTTTATAGGCATATCTTTTAAGATTTTAAGCAAATATAGTACAGTACCTCTTCTCAGATAATAACCCCATTGATACTTAGTCACAGTGATCACAGAATCATATAAAATGAAGATGGAAAAGACCTGCTAGGTCATCTTGTAGAACAGGTCTTAAACTCTGCTCCATGGACTACCGGTGGTCCATGAAACACTTGCTGCGGGCATGGGGGATGCTGGCCAGTTACATGGTGCTGGCTCCTTTGCTCCAGCGAGGACGAGCAGATATGAAGGAGAGCCAAAGTGAAGAATTAAAGGACAAAACACAGGACAGCTAGACATTCATGAATAGTTTCTTAATATTTGTTCTATATAAGCAGCTGCTTAGTTGCCACAGTGATTTTATAAGAAAGCAAATGGCAGGGAGTCCATGCACCATATTAAAGTTTGCAAACCCTAGATTTAATTTAGTCCTCTACCAGTTAAGGATTTTTTCCTAGCTTATATATATATATTGTCAGTAAATGATGTCCCATTTCTGTTAATGGGCAATACTTGCAAAAATACCTATCCTTTGACAGGAATCTAAACTCTATACTGTGCCACCATAGAAATGCCTATGAAATAAATATTACTTTTGCTTGTTGCCAAAACAGGTTAGAGGTGATTCTGACACATTCCAAATCAGTTTATGTTGCTTGATTTATCGTCTGAACAGCATCACAGAGATGAGAACATGCAATACATGCTGTAAATAATAATCTGCTGCCCTCCTGAGGAAATGTATTCAAGATTGTGGGGCACTCAGATACTACAGTAATAAGGGCCATATGAGTACCTTAGATAGACAGATCAGAGCAATGATGCCCAGAAATGGAGTACTATTGGTTTCCAAAAGCCAATGGATGAGATGCTGGAAAATAAGCAAAACCAGAACCCAGCCTTCTGATCTGAGGCCAAATCTCTAGCTTCCTTTCCTGACTTATAACATAATGCAGTGAAGTTGTGCTACCCCCAAGCCAGGATGCAAATGCTGTTTTAAATTTAAAAAAAAAAAAAACAAAAAAAAAACCCCAGCAACACTTTATTTTAATGAACAAGTAACACAAATACAAAAGTAACCGTTTATCTGTGACAGCCTCCTCTCTGTATTAGTTATTACATGATAGATGCAAGGAGTAGTAGAAGGTAATGTAGTATGTAGTGCCATCTTGTGGTTCTTATCAGAAGTGTCCCTGAATAATTTAAACAAGAGATTTAACCCCACACTTTCTGAAGTGTCCCCTCACTTCAGATGCCTCAGTTTTCAGATAACCAACATAAATGATCTTAGGTGTCTCAAAGTGAGCACAAAAGATGATCTGATGAAAATCCACCTGTTATAACCAATGCCTTGTATTTACCGTGGGCATTGCTTTTTAAGTTTCAGTTACTCTAGGGGGCCGGGTTTGGGAAGTCACTTTAGTTTTTTGTGCAACACACAAGTAAAATGAGAGGTCTGGCACTTAAGTCGATGTAGTTGGTCAACGCAGCGTCAGTGTAGACACTGCATTGCTTACATTGACTGTTGCTGCCTTTCATAAGCTGTCCCACACTGACAGTTAAATTGGTGCAAGCACTCCTGGTGAGAGCACGTCCCGCCAATACAAGGAGCATAGTGAGGACATGCAAAAGCGATTTAATTACTGCAGTGGTTGTACACGAATGTAACTTTGGTTGACTTAAATTTGTAGTGTAAACTTGCTCTTAGTGCATCTTTCCTTCAACTAGTTTGTAGGCTATTTAGAGGAGGACCTGTCTTACTTTATATGTGTACATCACCTAGTACAATTGGACCCCAATCCTGACTGGGACCTTTGGGCACTGTAGTGCAAATAATAAAGAATAACAACAGATCAATCTTTGCAAAATCTTTGTGGGTTAGGGAGTTATTATTTTCTCCGTTTAACAGACTGGGACACTGAGATGCAGCAAGGGTATGTCTTCACTAGCAAAGTTAAACATGGCTGTGTAGTCGCAGCACCAGCACTGGGAGAGAGCTCCCAGTTCTGTAAAAAACCACCCCGATGAGGGGAGTAGCTCCCAGAGCTGATGCACTGTCTACACTGCCACTTTACAGTGCTGAAACTTGCAGCCTTCGGAGGGAGTTTTTTCACATCCCCGAGCAAGAAAGTTGCAGCGATGTAAAGTGGCAGTGTAGACAAGGCCTAAGTAAGTGACTTGCCCAAGAGCACAAAGTCAGTTTGTATCTAAGCTGGGAATGCTAACCCAGCTCTCTTGACTCCAAGTTTGCTGCTTTAGTCACAAGACCGGCCTCCCCCATAACAGTCTTGTATGTAATTAACAATAAATGTATACTTGACCTGCATATTTCCTCCAGAGTGCTGGAGGTGGCAGTAAGTTTCCTTATCATGCAGCCTGTCTGAAATGGATCTGTCTGTTTGTTCTCTCTGAGCACAGAAGTGCTGGAGAGCCTGAGTGAAAGAAAAGTGCACCTCCTCGGTATGGCTGGAATGTTTGGAATGGACTTGTTCTCCATTTTCACATTTCCAAACTCAACTCAGCTTGTTGTTTATCAGACTAAATGGCTTGTTACATGTTAGAAACAATCAGGAGACTGGCCAGCATGGTAGTAAGTACAATATCCTGGCAAGGCTGCTAGAAAAGGTCAGCTTAGAAAATGTCACTCTCAGACACACCCACCCAACTTCCCTTGTTTCAATGATCTGAAAATGAGACATGCAGCAATGAGCAGAAAAGGAGACCAATCTGCAAAGAGGGCTTATCCACATGATCATATTGTTCCAGGTAAATAAAGGATGCAGGTATATAGAGAAATTACTAGTATAATGTAGACCTTTTTGTTTAAAATAAATGTATGTACCTTGTGTGTATTGAATAAAGAGATTTGGAGCAATGCTAATGTCTGCAATCACTTATGTAAAATAGCTATATCCTGACTGGACACAACTAAATTCAATGAAGACTATTAAACTCTGAGCCAAAGCAAAGGTATATGCAAATATATGCTTCCGGACCAGCTCATGAGAGGTGAACCATAATTTTTTTTGGCACTCTTAACATAAACTTCCTTTAAGGATGTCTGTTTAAAAGGAAAGCTTTCCAGATACTTCTGGTGGAAGCATTGAGAATGCATGTTACATTTACAATATATATATGTTGACTGACTTCTTGTTTCAATCTACATAAGATTTATTGTTCTAGAAGGTAAATATTTGGCCTGGGGTGTGGGTCAAAATGTTTCTGACTTGTGCATAAATATTGATGTTCACAATATAGGTAAATAGATATGTGTTTACTATTAGCATTTCTATTATTGGTATGATGTTGTTAAGTTTAATGGGCATACATCACCAAATGTTATGCAGACTCCAAACAAACTCATAAGAGGCACATTCTAGACATTTCCTGAGGGGAAAATAAAGATATGGGTAGTCAGGGTGAATTCTCTGCTTCAGTGTCTGTCTCTCTCTCCCACTCCTTCACCCCTCTCTGTATAATATTTATGCTATGCTCATCAGGATAGTACCAAGCCACCTAATTGAGCAGGGAGGTGAAGTCCCTGGCTCATCCGCTGAGTTGACTGGAAGAAACTAAGTTATTAAAGTTGAAAGCTCAGTGGTATACCTCAGGGGCTGATTAACAGGTCATACTGTGGGTTCGACTGCTGAAGTGACAATTGGATAGCATCTCCTCTTCTCAAAACGAGTGGAGTACAAGGGGAACCTATTTTGTGATTTGTTTTGATACATTGTTAGGTGACATTAAGAATCAAACTGAAATCCACCAAGGAGAGTACATTCTGATCCTATATTGGAACTCCATCTGTAATCCATCCCATCCAGTCTTGGTTTTGTTGCCTACACAGTGCATAGTATGGGATGAAGATGTAAAGCAACATGCTTCAGTATCTATGTAATGAACAAACAAGTGAGTTAAAGGCAAAATTTGAGACACAATTCTAAGATTCCTTGATTATTTGTCAGTTCTGTAGCTGACAAAAGCAAAGAAACTCAGAACAGAATTTTCAAAAATAGCTGTGCTGAATTGATAAATTGCCCTTAGTTCTAACATGCTTTTGTATACATCTTAAGAGTTCTCTTTCAACAATATCCAAGAGGTGACACAGTAAACAATTTGCTCAGAGGATATAAATGTGTAACTGCAGATTGACAGATTTTTAAATTTTACTTTAAAGAATGCAGCATCTACTTTAGAGCCATTAATGTCTAAAATTTTCTATAAGTACAGACATGTTTAAAAGCACATATTACATGTCAGACATGAATGATTCCAAAGACTTTTGACCAGTTAAACTTTAAAAACTTCTTTGAAATCATTAGTGTACTCACTCGCAAACACTTATATAGTATGTCTAGATATACTTTTTTCACAAATTTATTTCTCCAGTACAGTAACAGTAGGCTTTTTAATTTCCTTGTGTCCGTTGCATATTTTATTTATATATACACACACAAATATTTGAAAAAAATGTGTATCTATAGACCAGGTGTGTCCAAATTTACTGGCCTTCTGAGCTGCAAACAACAATCTTCAGAAGTTTGAGACCTAGAGCACGTCTGCCAGGAGCTGGGGCTCGGGGCTTCAGTCCCACTCCTGTTAAAGCCCTGAGCCCTGGCAAGTGCATCCCACAGGGCTGAAGCCTCAAGACCCTCCTCCCCGCTGGACAGAAGCTCCTACCCTCCTCCTTCCCACCCACCCCCACCCGCAAGGCAGAGATCCTGAGCTTCCCCCCACCCCAGTGTGGTAGGCAGAGAATGGGGGCAAGGGTACCGGAGGGCTTGTGAGCCACACTTTAATGGTGAAAGAACCTCATGTGGCTTGTGAGCCACAGTTTGACTACCCCTGCTATAGACTTCTAAGATTCCTATAACTTTAAAAGGGATACATGATTATTTGTTAGAGGTTCTTAGAAGAATTTGTTACTTCAGGGTTGAAGCTTTAAACCTTATTGCAATGGAAGCTGTGTTAGATTTGTGGGGTAGTATACTTGCATACCAGTACACTTGCAATGTAATATGAGGAGGATGGATTATCTTGTTTGGAAAAATGTTAAGAATCTACCTGAAGCTTCACCTTTTTCTAGAACAAAATTCAGCTCTCATTCTGAGAGAGGGAAGGTCCTTTGGATGTCTGTCCTATCTGCGCTTCTTACCCATTAGCTGATCTCGTGCAGGGGAGGGTGGGGAGGCTTAAAAGGCTGCTACCTCCACCACCATATCTAGTTTTGGGAAATTTTTATTCAGGAAGTGACCAGGTGACTCTATCCCCATGAATCTACAGGTGTAGAGGAGGGAGATTCATCCCTATGCTGGTGCTAGAACTAGCACAGACATATAGAGAAGGAAGCTTTCATCTCACCAATTCTGGTGCTGCCCAGGGTAGGGATGGCGTGTCTTAAAGTTGTCCTAACATGCCCCCTGCCCCAGCTCCATAGGGGCTGAGGCAGTGGGGAATTACCAGGGTGCAGGACCACACCAACCACACTTCTTTCTGCCCTGATCCACCTCCATCTACTCCTGACATGTTCCAACCTGCCTGGGAATTTTTTTGTGGGGGGAAATGTAGGATTTATAGATTCTAAGGCCAGAGGGTACTATTGTGATCATCTAGTCTGATCTCCTACATAACACAGGCCAAAGGACTTTCTCAAAATAATTACTTGCACTTATTTCTTAGAAAAACATCCAATCTTGATTTTAAAGTTGTCAGTGATGGAGAATCCATCATGATCCTTGGTAAATTGTTCCAAGTTATTTACTCTTTGCTAAAAACGTATACTTTATTTCCAGTCTGAATTAGTCTAGCTTCCACTTCTAGCCATTGGACTACGTTATAACATTGTCTGCTAGATTGAAGAATCCATTTTTAAATGTTTGTTAAATGTAGGTACTTATAGATTGTGATCAAGTCACCCCTTAACCTTCTCTTTGGTAAGCTAAATAGATTGAGCTCCTTGAGTCTGTTATTATAAGGCATGTTTTCTAACCCTTTAATCATTCTCCTGGCTCTTCTCTGAGCCCTCGCCAATTGAACAACATCCTTTTTGAATTGTGGGCATGTAGAGCATGTGGACTCACCCCTGTGGCACCTCCTGCTGGTCTCTCAGGGAATTAGCTCATTTTCCAGCCAGGAGTGCCCTCTGCAGGCCGGTGATCCACTACTACTTGGCCCTGTGTCCCTCTCTGGACTCCAGTGCCCTGTTAGCTGGGGTGCTGCCCCCTGGCAGTAAACCCTTTCTCTCAGGGTCTTCCCTCCCCAGGGAACCCCCACCCACTATCCCCACTTCACCTCAGTAATCAAGCTACCGCCAGTCATCATCTAGCCCCTACGGCAGACAGCAGTATCAGCCTACTCATCACTGGCAAGGTTGGGTTTGGACCTGCTGCCTTTGCCTACCACTGGGCTGCCCTGTGCAATCCCCAGGACCTGTTGGCCTTGTGCTAGGCCACAGCCTGGGGCTTTCCAGGCTAGAGCTCCCCAGCCCTGCACCACTCAGGTACCCTGTGTCTAACTCCCTGCAGCCAGGCCCTTCTCCCTCTCCTTGTACAAGGAGAGGGAGACTGTCTAGGCCTCTGGCTTACAGCCTTTTATAGGGGCCAACTGGGCCTGACTGGGGCTTGGTCACAACTGAGCCTACCTTCCCTAATCAACCCAGGCTTCTTGTCTCAGCCACTACTCTCCTCCTGGACTGTTTTCCACCCCGAAGGACAGAAGTGGGTAATCACCTTGTTACAGGGCAGCATAATTGGACAGAGTATTCCAGCTATTGTCTCACCAGTGCCAAATACACAGGTAAAATAACATCTCTACTCCACCCCAAGATTCCCCTGTTTATGCTCTTTTGAGCACAGTAGCTCTTGAGAGCTTATGTTCAGCTGACCATCAAGTCTTTTTCAGAGTCACTGCTTGCTACGATAGAGTCCCCCCTTTAGTAAGTATGGCCTACATTCTTTGTTCCTAGATGTATACAGTTACATTTAGCTGTATTAAAATGTATGTGGCTTGCTTGCACCCAGTTTACCAAGCAAGTTAGATCACTCTGAATCAGTGACCTGTCCTCTTCATTATTTACCTTTTCCCCAATTTTTGTGTTATCTGCAAACTTTATCAGTGATGATCTGATGTTTTCTTCCAGGTCACTGATAAAAAATGTTAAATAACATAAGGCCAAGAACTGATCCTTGTGGAACCCCATTGGCAATTGCTCTGCCTCATGATGATTATTAAGGCTATGATTTAGTCACAGAGGCTGGGAGCTGCAGGGTCCCCTGCCACCTGAGGGGGCCGGGAGCTGCAGAGTACCCTACCCCCAAACTCCTGGCTGTTGTGGGCAGCAGGGGAACCCCCTGAGCTCTTGGCCACCCCAGGCAGCGGGGAACCCCCAAGTTCATGTGTGGTGGGGGAACCCCTGAACTTCTGGTCACCAGGGATCCTGGAGCTGCAGTTGGTGGGGGTACCCTGCAGCTCCCGGCTGACATGGGAGGTGGGGACACCCTACAGCTCCCTGCCCTTACAGGCAGCAGGGACTCACAGACCTGCAGGTGACAGGGGTACCCCGCAGTCCCAGCTGCTGCAGGCGGCTCCTAGCCTCTGCGCAGCTGCCCCGCTTCAGGTGGTGTAGGGACCCGCAGATCCTCATTTTGTCATGGATATTTTTAGTAAAAGTCACGGACAAGTCACAGTTTCTGTGAATTTTCTTAGCCTTAATGATGATTCCCTGTTTACAGTTACATTTTGAGATGTATCCGTTAGCTAGTTTTTAATCCATTCAGTGTGTGCTGTATTAGTTGCCATGGGCTGATGCTTTTCACCATGAGGGAGAACCTTACACTTGCCCTATTACCCCTTTGAGCTAGCACAACCTCTTCCCCACTGATTGACTCTTAGAATCTGTTGCTATGATTGTGGTGTCAGGGGGAATGATCATCAGATCTGAAATTTGCATTGGCTACTAAAAATACTCTCTTTCTGAGTGTGTAGTGCTTGGCTGGATTTTCTTTTTTTAAAGCTCTTGCTTTCATGATGGGTTGAGGTGTATAACCTTAAGGTGCACGTTGTATGATACTGAAAGCTGAAATACACGGTGTATCATGCTGCCCTATTCTAGAAATATTACAGACCCACATTCAGAATCTTTAGTACACAACAGGTTTATAATCATACGCTCTCATGATGTAGTCTTGTATCTAGGACATATTTATAGCAAACAGAGTCCGAACCCCTATTCAGATTCCTTGCCTTTGCCTCTTTCCATTATTAGGTGAAAAATGAATGTTACTTGCACCTCATGACTGCTGTGAAATCTGTAACATTAGGGTAGTCATGGGTGGAGGTTTAGAGGTTGGTTTGATGATGATATAGAACTCAAAAGCAGTGATGGACAAAAACAATAGGGTGAAATTCAGTTCTGGGGGATGTTTGTGGGCCACATGCTTGGCTGATATAAAGAGGTGTAGCTGAGTAGCTGACCCAGTATTTGGGCACTCTATTATCTGGGACACCAAAATATGAAGACCAGTTTGTTCACTTATACTTTCTTTCCTTCTCCTCCTTGAGAAGTATCCACATCATGTTCCTACCTACTCCCCAGCTGCGCTTTCTCTCTTATCTCCTCCTAGCTGAGAGGAGCTGGCTCTGGTTCCCCACCTGATTAGCCCATATCCAGGGCAGGGAAGAAGACAGGAGCCAGTTCCAGCTCCAGAACAGTTTCCCAAGCTGCTTCCTGACCCTGGAATGTTAAAAGGAGACAGGCCCTGGGGGTCCCTGAATGTGTGTCTGGCACAACATGCTTTAGTGGAGCTAAAAGAGGAGGCAACTTTTTCCTCTTAAACCCAGAAATGGCAAGAACCTGGGGAGCAACTCCCCGACCCTGGATTGGCTCCGCCTTTCTTCTCTGCTTGGGAGCTGTGTAGTACAAGCTCTTTCCTGTGGCAAGGCAGATGTGCAGGAACTGGTGAGTCTGAGTGAGGGAAGCAGAAGCTGAGAGGCTGATGGTGAGGGGGCTCCAATGACTCCTGGTGGAGGGAGGAAAGGCATGAGAGGGTCTTTCTGGGAAATAGTTAGATTCCCATATATAATTATTAGTCTATTCACTCTTCCTTTTTTCCCTGCCTGCCAGCTGCTCCTCTCCCTTCTTTACAAAGCCTCTAGGTCCCGTTCACAAGGAACTTTTTACGGCACATATTTCATTCACCAAGTGTGAACCTGAATGCAGTTTAAGTTGAACAAGTGAAACTTCATTAAACCCTGTGCACTGCCCTGTCCGTATGGCTAAGCTGCTTCCAGCCAAACTCCTTGCATTTAGAGTTCCACTGGTGTACCCCAATAACGCTCCCTCCAGGGAATACTGGCCCTCGACCTCCAGTGCCACTGATCTTGGTACAGAGCAGGAAGGAAATAGCAGCTGGGAGGTGTATTAGGAGGGTTTTCAAGGGTTTGGGGAGATGGGATTGAATCTGCAGTTGAAGGTAGTGGGAAGTGAGGGTATGATAAAACTACTGTACTATTTGAGGTATGGATATTATTTGGAAACTGATTAAAGCATCCAGGTGACTTCCAGATGGCCAAATTGCCAGTAATGTTTGGCAAAAGTAACATTGTATTTGATTCCCTCTCCAGAAGTTGGCATTTTTAGGAACATTTATCCACCCTCCCAAATCTGTAAAACTGCTCTGGAAATCTTGAGAGAACAGGCTCTAGCATGAGACTCAGAGTCTGTTACTGGCTGGCCAGAGGAAACACTTGTGGTATTTTGGCTTTTCCACTGCACTCAGGCAACACAGAGGAATGTGCACAAATGAAAAATAATGTGAGGAGGGAGAGGACAAAATGGGAAGAGAGGGAAACAAGTTAACCAAACTCCAGTATTTTGAACCTCAAAATGGCTTTGTTCAGATTCCGTCTAAGCAATGGGCAAAAGGTTCTGAATGGCTCCCATGTTGTTTGAACTCGTTTGCCTGCCTCTGGCATGATGGGGCCATGAGCTAAACCCCTCTTACATGATCATAAGCAGCTTTCTAAGGGCAAAAAAAGTCAAATGGGCAGAATATTATGCCAAATAGTGACAATACTTTGCTGGCCACATAACGTTCCTGAATGGTCACTCCTTTTGCCACCTTTCTCCTTCATATAAGCATCTTGCCTTTTGATATGAAGTCTTCATTACAAGCATGGTAAATGTGGTTAGATTAGCCTCCAGAAAAGGAAAGAATTACTATTTAGGCAACTCTCTGGATCTGTGCAGCATGAAAAAAAGTGCGAAAGATATTTCAAGAAGAGCCTTCCCTTCGGTTTTGGACCCCCAAGTAAAGATTTGAAAACTTCTCAATGTTAGTCACTGGAAGCCTGTATGTCCCTCCCAGCTGCTACCTCTGAGATGTTGAGCCAGACTGTAAAAACTAAATAGACTTCAGTGGAATGCCTAAAATTCATTTTCTCACTCAGATGCTTTCATCTCACTCATTTCATTGTGTTTACTGGCTGGCAGGTTTCCTGAGGGCAGCTATGATTTAGATTTACAGTTCCCTGGCCAGTCTGATTCTGAAGAAAAGTTATAACACCTGTAATGTAAAACTGTTTTCCAAAAGAATGAAAAATGTCATGGTCTAAAAAGGAAGCTTCTAAACTCCAATAATCACAGAATATCACGTCTCTGCACCCCATTGTGACACAGTCTCAGCTACTATTACTGCAGAACAATTCAATCCCCAGTCCCAGCCCCCATCCACTTTCTAATAGATGCAGTATGATCACATTGGAGACTTGGCTTTACAAGCATCTTTGGGACTTCCCCTCACTTGAACAGTACCTGGGCTTGAGAAATTCAGGCACTTCACAGAAAAGTGACTCCTGGGATCTTGGGAAGAGAAGGAGAATAGCAGTTTTTCTGTACATGTGCCTCTTGCTGACATCTTAAGGCAGCTGGACATGGGGGTTACTGTCACCGGAGCACAGTGTGTTAGATTTTCACAGAAGCCACAGGACTGGAGATTTAGAGATTTTTACAAATGAGCAAGATGATAGGATGGCAAACAGTAGAACACAGTACACGGAGAACTTTGAGGGCTGTAAAGTTAAGCTTCAGAGAATAGGACGTCAGAAATAACACTATGAAGTCCCACCAGTGATAGATTTGGAGATACGGTCAAGCGGACAGGAAAGCTGTCCAAGAGAGAACACTCTCCACTCCACCCACCCTACAATCCAGAAACAAACCCAAAGGAAGGGCCTGGGCTTACTGCCACACTCAGATTATTATTCTTTCTATGTTTTGATTTTGGGGAAAAAATAATCTCTGAATCTAAGACAATTACATTTGCAAAGGTTCAGCAAAATAAGAGCCACTGTTCTCTGCCTTGAGGCTTAGCTCATTGCAGATTGGAACCTGAATCTAATCTTTTCAAGATTACGAGCTGTTCACTTAATGTAACTTCATTTCCCATTATTTTTCATTTTCATGTACCTGGTAATTCCTGATTCCAACCCATCTGGAAGGAGGAAGTATCAGAAGTCTCTTGAGAAATGCTATTGCTGCGAGATTTCCTACCACATTTTAGACACACTGTGTCTCAATTCTCTTGTGTGTAAATCAGGAGTATCTTCATAGAACTCAGCAGAATTATGTTAATGTAAACCTGGTGTATGTGAGAGGTGAATCTGAGATAATCTAAGAGTACAAATCTCTGCACTGGAAATCCACTATACTGTTCGTCACTGGATTCCATCCTTAACACTAATTCACTATATTGTGTGCTGAAGAATCAAAAAGCATCCACTTGGATTTCTTTAACAAAATTCTGTTTGACTTTTATTAAACAAAAAAAGATGTTTCCAGTGAATGACAGAGAACAAATCTGCAGTCTAACTCACTTAGACATCAACACCATTCTTCCTAGTAGTTCTCAAACTGTCCTCCTCAAGTACACTGCTCTGAGCTCACTTATGGTTCTTATGAGGCAAATATAGTGCCCATCTTTAAAAAAGGGAAGAAGGAAAACCTTGGGGACTACAGACTGGTCAGCCCCACCTCAGTCCCTGGAAAAATCATGGAGCAAGTCCTCAAGGAAGCCATTTTGAATCACTTGGAGGAGAGAAAGGTGATCAGGAACAGTCAACATGGATTCACCAAAGGCAAGTCATGCCTGACCAACCAGATTGCCTTCTATGATAAGATAACTGGCTCTGTGGATATGGGGAAAGCAGAGGACGTGATATATCTTGACTTTAGCAAAGCTTTTGATACAGTCTCCCACAGTATTCTTGCCAGCAAATTAAAGTATGGATTGGAAGAATGGACTATAAAGTGGATAGAAAACTGGCTAGATTTTTGGGCTCAACAGATAATAATCAATGGCTCGATGTCTAGCTGGCAGCTGATATCAAGCGGAGTACCCCAGGGGCCAGTCCTGGGGCCGCTTTTGTTCAGCATCTTTATTAATGATCTGGATGATGGGAGGGATTGCACCCTCAGCAAGTTCGCAGATGACACTAACCTGAGGGGAGAGGTAGATATGCTGGAGGGCAGGGATAGGGTCCAGAGTTACCTGGACAGATTGGAGGATTGGGCCAAAAGAAATCTGATGTTCAACAAGGACAAAGTGCAGAGTCCTGCACTTAGGAAGAAGAATCCCATGCACTGCTACAGGCTGGGGACCGACTGGCTAAGCAGCAGTTCTGCAGAAAAGGACCTGGGGATTACAGTGGATGAGAAGCTGGATATGAGTCAGCAGTGTGCCCTTGTTGCCAAGAAGGCTAACGGCATATTGGGCTGCATTAGTAGGAGCATTGCCAGCAGATCGAGGGAAGTGATTATTCCCCTCTATTCAGCACTGGTGAGGCCACATCTGGAGTATTGCATCCAGTTTTGGGCCCCCCCACTACAAAAGGATGTGGACAAATTGGAGAGAGTCCAGCAGAGGGCAACAAAAATGATTAGGGGGCTGGGGCACATGACTTACAGGAGAGGCTGAGGGAACTGGGCTTATTTAGTCTGCAGAAGAGAGTGAGGAGGGGATTTGATAGCAGCCTTCAACTACCTGAAGGGGGATTCCAAAGAGGGTGGAGCTCGGCTGTTCTCAGTGGTGGTAGATGACAGAACAAGGAGCAATGGTCTCAAGTTGCAGTGGGTGAGGTCTAGGCTGGATATTAGGAAACACTATTTCACTAGGAGGGTGGTGAAGCACTGGAATGGGTTTCCTAGGGAGGTTGTGGGATCTACATCCTTAGAGATTTTTAAGGCCTGGCTTGACAAAGCCCTGGCTGGGATGATTTAGTTGGTGTTGGTCCTGTTTTGAGCAGGAAGTTGGACTAAATGACCTCCTGAGGTCTCTTCCAACCCTAATCTTCTATGATTCTAAGAGCCTGAGCTGTGCTGGGGAAGTGAAGTAGGTGCCTGGTAATGAGTCTTTGAAAGACGTAAAACATTCCTACAGCTGTCTAACAGGCATATACAGGGCTCTTATCCTTGTGCTTCATAGAACTATAAAGCTGAACAAAGCTATTGGAAGGCTCATATTTTATTTGTAATGCGATGCTGTCCATGTGTCTGTGCATGTAATAAATGGTGGGTTCTTTTGAAGTCATGGACTATATAGTAGAAAGTCACTACTCCTCTCTTATGGGCTGGACGCTCATTGTGGATTGGTGAGGTTTGTGGATTACCAAGAGCTGACAGGAAGGCAAGTGGGGCTATCCCACACCATGACCATCATGGCGCTGCAGACCAATAGAGGAGTGACAGTTCATCTCTCGGTCCTACTCATAGGACTCAGTGTGGCTCTATGACTAAGCTTGGAGCACATAATGTGCTCTTCTTCTTCCCAGATGAGTCCTCCTGCCTGCTGGTGCTGCTGCTAAAGGAGTAAGGGATTGGAAGTAGTGAGGTAAGATTGCACTGCTCCCATGCTAAGATCTCTCCTCCATACACACCCCTTTTCAAAATGAGGGTGGAAATTATTGCCAATTCCTTTTTTGCGTGACCTCGAAGAAGTCACTACATTGGTCTGGGCCTCTTTTCCCCTCATATGTAAAATACTTTACTCACCGTTGTAGAGCTTTCTGAGATCTACAAATGTTAGTGTGCCATATCAGATTCTCATCCCACTCCAGACCAGTGGCTTCATTTCTTTTACAGAGCCATGGAAACAGTGGTAGACTGATGTCACTTCTGTCTCCCGCAGTACCAAAGCAGCAGTGGAAAGAGGAGTCAGGCGGGGTGAAGAGAAAAATCTCAGAGCTTGTCTACACAGTGAAGGCCTGTCTATGTGGTCAGTGCATGACAAGCTGGGGTCTGAATCTACAGTGCACTAGCCTGCATGCACTAAATGTCCCTGTGGACCCTGCTAATGCACACTAAAATGTCCACGGTGTGCTTTGACATACTCCTGTATATACTCAGTAAGGCTTGTTCGTGCAAATACTTAAGGATGTGATTCACCTGAATACCCATGTCATTAGGTGTTTGAGGGATTGTGCCCTAAGCATTCTAGCACTGATTCAGGTCCTGAAAACCAAGAGAGATACAACACACAGGGAAAATGACAGCACCTGCACAGGAAGCACATGCCTCAGTGACACTCACACACCTGCAAATCTGCTTTCCATGTGGATTTACAGATGTTTACCCAAAGTGAGGATTAGCAAGATTTTACTAGATTTACACTGAGAGTTTCTGTAACCTCATGAGAGCCAACCTTAGCGTTACTTTTCAGACTTATTGTCCTGAGCTGTCTCCTGCTCATTTTATTTCATACAAACTTAAACATATTGCCTACAGATTTGAATCTACATTTCTCCTCTTTGGTCTTAGAAATCTACGAAATCTGGAATAACCCCTCTTGGGGCATAAAAGAAGGAAATGTGCTGCAGACTTCGGTGAAATATAATCCTTATTATTCCAACAGTAAAGAGAATAATCCTTATAGTCAAAAGGACTTGGAAGAGACAAAGATTTTCCGATGACCTTTTATTTCCAGAAGTTATTGTATTTTGTATATCAACATGATTGCCGTGATGGAAAAGTTCATGCTATCCAAAGTGATTAAAGATCACTGTGACTTAGTGTTGTGTAATCATGATAAATGTTACAGTAAAAGCAAGACCCACTTTACTCTGTATTGTTTAGCAAGGATATCTAAAGCCCATGGCATGCAAGGTTTTATTCAAAACCACTAGCATGTTTGACTTTGGCAGTGTGGCTGGCAAACTTTAGGACCCTACATATGATTCAAGATTTCTGTCTTCTATTATTTGTTAACATGAAGCATGAAGATGAGGTGTAATTGTTGATGACTCATACTAGTACTTGGAGTCCATTAGCTCCAAGGAGGATACTAGAGTAGTTGGAGTTGCTTGGATGGGAGTTTTTCCAGGAAGCACCTTAGCCACAGCTAAGTAGGGAAAGTAAGTTTTGGTTCAATTTATTTCTGTTATTTAAGTTATTAATAAACCCAAAGCCCAGGAAAAGGGTAAACTTAAGACATACAATGTATACAATTCCATCTCTTTAAACCCAGGTCAGAATTCTGTCTAAAAACACAAAAATGACCCTACTAGGTCAGAGCAAAGGTCCATCTAGCCCAGTATCCTGTCTTCCAACAGTAGCCAGTGCCAGGCACCCAGAGGGAATGAACAGAATGGGTAATCATCAAGTGATCCATCCTCTGTTGCTCATTCCCAGCTTTTGGCAAACAGAGGCTAGGGACACCATTCCTGCCCAACCTGGCTAATAGCCATGGATGAACCCATCCTCCATGAATTTATCTAGTTCTTTTTTGAACCCTATTATGGTCTTCGCCTTCACAACATCCTTTGGCAAGGAGTTCCACAGGGTGACTGCATTGTGTGAAGAAATATTTCCTTTTGTTTGTTTTAAACCTGCTGCCTATTAATTTCATTTGGTGACTCTTTTTCTTATGTTATGAGACGTAGTAGACAATATTTCCTTATCTACTTTCTCTACGACAGTCATGATTTTATAGACCTCAATCATATCTCGTCTTAACCGTCTTTTTTCCAAGCTGAAAAGTGCCAGTTTTATTAATCTCTCCTCATATCTACTAATATCTCTCCTCATATCATGTCTACCCACATACATGAAACTTCTCTTCACTTCCTAAGTGTCTGTGATGTTTTCTATGAGGATCTGGTCTCTCTTTCCTTTATCTGGTCGGAGGATGTTGGGGGGGGGGGTACCATTGTTTCCACATCCCAACAAACAGATGTGGCAGTGTCCTGCCCTCTCCATCTCTTCTGAAAGAGAATGCAGGGCCTGATTCGTAGCTGCATCACTCCTTCCTACGAGTACTCCAGGTAGCAGGTAGACCACCTTCTACAAAACCCTGGGAGAAAGGGCATTGTGGAGTGTTCCTATACCCTGGCTATTTGCTAGCTACCTTGGGCCCATGAGGCATTGTTCAGTCAGATGCAAGTTCAAGCAGCTATTAGGACTGAACTAGACACAGCCAGCCTCAGGATTAGCAGTTTTGGGAACCACAAGCTGCCCTGTTGTATCCCTGGGCATGGATGAATTTGGCCCATAGCAAGTTTTTCATGCAGCCAAGACCTGTTTAGATTCTAAGCAAATCACCAGAAAAGTACCTCAGGATTTCATGACCTAGTCTGAAGGGGAGCCATCTACATGTCTGAAACGTGGACACTGCTGTTGATGACACGTCTGGACCTGCCACAACTATTTTCTTGTTCATCTCTCTAGATGGTGTGTTAAAGCAGCTGGCATGTTATAAATTCAGTGTAATTGAACAGTTCGAGAGATAATCCCGATCCCACCTTTCTCCACTGGTAAAAACAAATTACTGGAGTATGGAGACTCCTTTCTAGCACCTTTGTAATGTCTCTTGCTATTAATATTTTAAAGGTAGCCCGTATGTTGAGTGTCTACAGAGAATCAGTTCTATGTTTTTCTTAAATCCCTGGGCTATGTGCAGGTAACACCACTGCAAATGACTTTCTGTACATTTGTAACGACAATGTTTAACATAACTATAAATAATATTCTAAAAAATAATGTATTCTAAAGTGTAACCACACCCTTATCTACTTTCAATACATACTGTAAAGATACCGTAGACAAAGACACTGTATTACTCACAATTTGCTACACTGCAAATAGCTTTCCCAGTGTTTGCTTTTACTGTGTCAATAATCATTATACAGTCATGATTCCAGTGTAGGATTAAGGCTGTGTTTTTATTTTTTAGTGAGAAAAGTGGGGAACTTACTATTTACTTTGAAAGAAGTCTGGATAAGAATATTCATAGAATCATAGGACTGGAAGGGACCTCGAAAGGTCATTTAGTCCAGTTCCCTGCACTCATGGCAGGACTAAGTATTATCCATTCTAGACCACTCCTGACATGTTTCTCACCTGCTCTAAAAAATTTCCAGTGATGAAGATGCCACAACCTCCCTAGGCAATTTATTCCAGTTCTTAACCACCCTGACAGTTCGGAAGTTTTTCCTAATGTCCAACCTGAACCTCCCTTGCTGCAATTTAAGCCCATTGCTTCTTGTAGTATCCTTGGAGATTAAGAAGAACATTCTTCTCCCGCCTGCTTGCAACAACTTTTTAAGTACTTCAAAACTGTTATCATGTCCCCCCTCAGTCTTCTCTTTTCCAGACAAAATAAACCCATTTTTTTTCAATCTTCCCTCAAAGGTCATGTTTTCTAGACCTTTAATCCTTTTTGTTGCTCTTCTCTGAACTTTCTCCAATTTGCCCATGTCTTTCCTGAAACGTGGCACCCAGAATTGGACAAAATACTCCAGCTGAGGCCTAATCAGCGTGGAGTAAAGTGGAAGAATTACTTCTCATGTCTTGCTTACAACACTCCTGCTTATACTTCTCAGAATGATGTTTGCTTTTTTGCAACAATGTTTCACTGTTGACTCATATTTAGCTTGTGGTTCACTATGACCCCCAGATCCCTTACCGCAGAACTCCTTCCTAAAGTGACAAAGAGTCCTGTGGCACCTTATAGACTAACAGATGTATTGGAGCATAAACTTTTGTGGGTGAATACGCACTTTGTCAGACACATGTAGTGGAAATTTCCAGAGGCAAGTATAAATATGCAGGCAAGAATCAGTCTAGAGATAACAAGGTTAGCTCAATCAGAGAGGATGAGGCCCACTTCTAGCAGTTGAGGCGTGAACACTAAGGGAGGAGAAGCTGCTTTTGTAGTTGGCTAGCTATTCACAGTCTTTGTTTAATCCTGAACTGATGGTGTCAAATTTGTAAATGAACTGAAGCTCAGCAGTTTGTCTTTGAAGCCTGGTCCTGAAGTTTTTTTGCTGCAGGATGACTACCTTTAAATCTGCTATTGTGTGTGTCCAGGGAAATTGAAGTTTTCTCCTACAGGTGTTTGTATATTGCCATTCCTAAGATCTGTGTCCATTTATCCTTTTTAAGTAGGGACTGTCCAGTTTGGCTGATGTACATAGCAGGGGGGCATTGCTGGCACATGATGGCATATAGTACATTGGTGGACGTGCAGGTGAATGAACTGGTGATGTTTTGGCTGATCTGGTTAGGTCCTGTGATTTGTTTATTTACAAATGAGATCCCAGGATACAAGGTGATATCATACATAAATGTTAAGTGGTGGTATTTATTATTCATGTGTCAAATTCTTTTCTTGGTTACAATGGGGTTGCATTGGTCTGACAGGTTCATTAAGGTCCTGATCCTGCTAACACTTAATTTCTACAGTTGACTAACTTAATGCATGTGAATAATCTTATAGAACATATAAAAGGGTCTATTCACATATGTAAAGTTACACACGTGCATAAGTGTTTGGAGAATCAGGGCCTGAATTTCTGCTGTTCTGAAAGATAGCAGAGCAATCTTAGCCTGTTGTCTCTCTTCCATTTACTCTGTTTTAATAGAACAAATAACACCTCTTGGTCTCTTGTTTATGTTTCATATTCTTGGATTGTGCAACTCTATAGCCTCACTAGCTTAAATAGGTTGAAAGGGAAGAAATGAGTATTTTCATTCATGAGGAGTGCTGGAGGGCATTGTGGGGTTTTGTCATGGAGTGAAACAAATCTTACACATTTTGCCTTTCTAGAAAACCTTTTAACTAGCTCAGCTTGTGGTTTGAAGGCACTGAATGGGAATTTCAGGGCTCGCATAAAGTTCTCTGACATCTGCTAAAATGCTACATTAACGGAACATTTCCAAGGTCTATGTTAAGGCTGTTGCTCAAGCAAATGGCTGCCTTTTTGGTATGGTAAAGACTCCAGAATTGCTCCTGGCATCTATTATGTCATAACCCTTAGTGCCCTGCTTCAAGCATGTGGTAGTGCTGCCTTTGGGACAGTGGAGGGAAACAACAAGATCGTAGTTGGCAATCAGTAGTGAGATTCTTGTCATCTTTGACATCGGTGATTTGCAGGGCAATGATGCCAGTCATGCTGCTTTTAGATAAGGCTATGCCTTCAATGTTCAACTGGCAAGTTCGTAGACTGGGTCTACAGTTCTCTTAATGTGGCTGTATGAGGCTTCTTTTTGCTACTTCCGTTGCTGTTCAATCCAGGATTTAGCTGAGAGATGTTCAGACACCGATTTTATGATATTGATTGTGCCTTAGCATATAACAGGGCAGACCATCAGAAGTTTGTCATCACCTGCCCCTTTGGTATGGTGGAACCTAGTGATCTAGTATGTGAGTAAACAAACATCAAGTGCTGGCTTGCTCTCTTACTGGTAATCACAATTAGTGTCCAAGGTCTCTGTTCTGCAAGCGTATGTTTTTTAACTTTACACACAACTAGTCCTATTGAGGTCAATGGGACTTCTCACATGCATAAAGTTAAGCATGCATGTGAGCAAGAGGGTGATCTGCATCCTGGAGAGAGACATTCACCTTCACTCTCTCCTCTGCTTGGGTGCATGTAATTGTGCAGAGGGCTCTAAGCCCCTGTGTAGGAATCCAGATTCCTCTTCTGAATCACCTTAGTCTAAGGTTAAGATTTATTAAGAGTTAGGGAAATTCTCTGTTCACTTACATCCCTTGCAATATCATTGACCAATGGGGTTGCGTTGAATGTAAATCATTGCCAAATTCAGCCTATAGGGGGTAAGAATTCTAAGACTGGTATTTGTCCAAAGAGATTACAGGATAAAGCTAGGTAATAAGATAGCCAAAATAAACTTTTTTTGGAAAAATACAGTCCCCAGACCCTCTCGTTGCCAGAAGGAAAGAACAGCCAATGTATATGAGGGAAGTATATGTACAAATGTTAAGATTTGTCAAGTATAGCAAACTTGAAGTTCTTACTCCAGTGAGTTGGATATGAGTTTTAACTTTTACACCAGGCATTCTGCACCCTGTTTGTTTTGATTTATTAACAATATATAAGATTGTCCAATATTTGGTCAATGCCTTTAAATCACAGGATTTTTCACTCTAAATGACAACCTTTCATTTTATTAGTGTGGCTTAGTCTTTAATAAGCCTTTGCTATGTCATATATCATACCAACACTGTAAGAACAAGCTTCTGTACCTGTTAAACTACCTTGACAGTGGCATGATCACATTTACTAGACACCTGAAAATGAGGAGATGCTGCTGCCCCAGCTCCCATCTAGCAAATGAAAAGGAGAAAGTATTTATATTGCAGCACTACTACAGGAGGGAGATGTAATCGACATGCAGGCCTGGGTATTGAATCATTCTGAGTTCTAGGCCCCACTCTGACACTACAGCACAGATCTTCAAAGATGCATCCAATGAAGTGAGCTGTAGATCACAAAAGCTTATGCTCAAATAAATTTGTTGGTCTCTTAAGTGCCTCAAGTACTCCTGTTCTTTTTGCGGATACAGACAAAGGGCTTGGCTACACTGGAGAGTTGCAGCACTGTAAAGCCACCACCAGCGCTGCAACTTACTCACTGTCCACACTTGCAAGGCACATACAGTGCTGCATCTCCCTGGCTGCAGCGCTGGCCATAGTCCTGCTCTGCCTCGGGTATAACAATTGCAGCATTGGTGATGCAGCGCTGCTCCGCAAGTGTGGCCACCAAAAGTGCTGTAATTGGCCTCCAGGGTATTAGGAGGTATCCCAGAATACCTGTTCAGCCACTCTGCTCATCAGTTTGAACTCTACTGCCTTGGCCTCAGGTGAACCGCCCTTTAAATGCCCCGGGAATTTTAAAAATCCCCTTCCTGTTTGCTCAGCCAGGTGTAGAGTGCAATCAATCAGTGACTATGCCTCCATGCGCCAAACGAGCCCCAGCATGGAGCAATGGCGAGTTGCTGGACCTCATCAGTGTTTGGAGGGAGGAAGCTGTGCAGTCATAGCTGCGCTCCAGCTGTAGGAATTACGATACCTATGGGCAGATCTCAAGGGCCATGCTGGAAAGGGGATTGACTAGATGACGTGTTCAGTGCAGGTTAAAGTAAAAGAGCTGTGGAGTAACCCTATTGCAAAGTCCCAGGAAATCGCCGCTCAGTGCTGCCCCCACGACCTGCCATTTTACAAGAAGCTGGAACGCGATACTTGGGGGTGACCCCACTGCCAATCCAACGACCAACTGATGGACAGTTCAGAGGGGGAAAGAGAGAGGAAGTGGAGTGGGGGGAAGAAACCGAGAGTGAGGGTACTGGGCGGAGGAAGACACCTCTAGGTGTCCCAGGAGGCATGCAGCCAGGAGCTCTTCTCAAGCCAGGAGGAAGGTAGCCAGTCGCAAGCAGCTGGAACTTGTTGGTGAAGAAAAGCAGAGGAGTGTGTTCCCGGTAAGCAGCTTTTATTTTCATGATGGAAATGTTTTCGGAGAGGAGGAGCGGGGTTAGGGCTGCATGCATGCATGCCTAGATGTGGATAGCCCATTGATGTGGTCTATCACGTTCGCGGTAATCGGCCTCGGTAATCTCTTCAAAAGTTTTCTCCAGAAGCATGGGCAATGCACTTGTGCAAGTTTATAGGGAGCCACTGTGGTCCTTTGTCCTAGTTCAGGCTAATGAGTCCGCGGCCCAACTGGGTGCCGTGAGGAGTGGGGAGATCCATTGCTGCATGCACAGGCAAGCTGCATAGGGGCCAGGGCGGAATCGCATTGCTGTAAGAAGACCCTCCTTTGCTTCCCAGGTGACCCGCAGCAGTGAGATATCTCTCCAGGATTAACTCCTGTGAAAATGTAGGGATAGTGCTTTCAGTGTAGGTCCCCCTGCAGCTCTTTGCTTTCCCCAACTCACAGAGAACCCTCAGTGCAGCCCTGAAACCAATCAGTCCCCCTTCCCAGGTGACCGCAGCAGTGCGAGATAGCTTCCAGGATTAATTAACTCCTGCACTCATTCCCCCTTACTCACCATGTCTTCGCTGCTGTGGGTACTTTCTCTGTGCTCTGTTTTGGTATGTGGAAAGTATGCTAAAGTGAGACTACAAACTCCTTCAGTGTGATTATACACAAATGCTGCCTCTCTGTTAAATGTTTCAATTTTTGTCTTTCTAATAACAGTATCCTTGACTGCTACTACTACTCGACTGGCCGCATGTATCAGAGACTGCTGAAAGGCTACAAAACCTGAGGAAAAAGCCACGAAAAAGCAAAGAAGCATATGGTGAAACGCAGTATGAATCAGTCCCTGCCAAGAGAGAGTAAAGACTGCAGACTGGAGAGAAAAATAATGCAGCACTGGAGGGAAAGAGAAAGCAGGAGAAAGCATTGGCTAAGAAAGAAAAGCGAAGCAGCTGATAAGCCTCCTGGCGCACCAACGGACCTATATCCAGTCACTCAGTAAGCCATGCAGGCAGAGCACTACCATGCCACCCCCCACCCCCAAAGCTTCTCCCTTGCCCCAATGTTAGCTTCAAAACCCTCTTCTCCAGCATCCAGATTCTTACCACCACCAGCTGCCCTCCAATACGCTGTACATTCACCTTACCAGCCCTGAGAACTATGACCCTTACCCTCTGCACTTCAACCCCCATCACCTTATGCAAGCATTTTCATCCTCCTGAAGTGCAGCAGTCCCATTGCATAGCACTCCAGGCAGACATATTCAAACCTCTGACGTGTACAGTTCACCACCCTACCCCCCTGCCCTTTTACTTACTTTCGTTACTTTTCAATAATGGATTCTTTGGCTTTTAAAACAGTTTTTATTATTGGCCAGAAAGTGAAAGATACCGTAACCCAAAGAAAAAACAGACACTGCAACTCATTGTAACCACTGCACTTCACTCCCGTGCCAAGGCACCAAACATACTGTTTGGCTTTTCAGCCTCAAATTCCTTCCTCAAGCATCCCTAATCCTTGTAGCCCTGCTGGGACCTCTCTAGTAGCCCCTGCTCTTTGGCTGTGCAAATTCAGCCTCACAGCATTGAACCTCGGAGGTCCATTCCTGACTGAATGCTTCACCCTTCCCTTCACAAATATTATGGAGAGTACAGCACCGATATATACTGCAGGGATGCCTGCTTTTCCCCAGTCTAGCTCCCATAAGAGATCATCAGCACCCTTTTAACGGCCAAAAGCACACTCACAGTCATTTCGGCACGGCTATTTTCAGCCCCTCGTAGTTGAACTGGTCCTTGCTCCTGTCAAGCTTTCCCGGTTTCATAGCCAAGGCATTTAACGGGTAAGCAGGGTCTCCAAGGATCACAATGGGCATTTCAAAGTCCCCTACTGTGATCTTCCTGTCTGGGGAAAAAAGTCCCTGCCTGCAGCTTCCTGAACAGGCACTATTCCGAAAGACGCGTGCATCATGCACCTTTCCAGCCAGCCTGTGTAAATGTCAATGAAACGCCAACAGTGATCCACAAGCGCCCTGGAGAACCATAGAGAAATACCCCTTCCGCTTAATGTACTCGGAGTGCTAGGTGGGCGATGGTGGCCAGAATAGGAATATGCATCCCATCTATTGCCCCTCCACAGTAGGGGAGATCCATTTGTGCAAAGTCATCCAAAATGTCCTGCATGTTCCCCTAGGTTTAGTCACGGTTTCTTCTTAGTAGGATGGCGATTAATGGCCCTGCAAACTTGCATCAACACGATGCCAACGGGTCGACTTTCCCACCGATCGGTTAGCTGTCTGGAGTTGCTAGCTTTCAGATTGCAATAGCACCCGCTCTCACACTGTCAGGCAGCTCTCAATCTCGTGTCCTTGCACGCAGCGGTGGGGGCGAGCTCCTCACACAGTCCATGAAAGTGGCCTTTTCTCATCCGAAAGTTCTGCAGCCACTGCTCATCATCCCAGACTTCCATGACGATGTGATCCCACCACTCGGTGCTTGTTTCCCGAGCCCAAAAGCTGCGTTCCACGGTGCTGAGCATTTCCGTTACTGCCACAAGCAATTTAGTGTCATACGCATCAGGCGAATCGATATCATCGTCGGACTCCTCACTGTCACTTTGGAGCTGAAGGAATAGCTCAACTGCCAAACGTGATGTGCTGGCGACACTCATCAGCAAAGTCCTCAGCAGCTCAGGCTCCATTTCCCACAGAAATCACACTGCCCAGAAACTGTTGGGAGGCTCACGATGGCACCAAACGTGGACGGAAAAACAGTGACTGCTGGGATGTGAAGCGATGCATCATGGGGCGCTGGGAAAGGAAGCAGAATGACCCGCACCATTCCATCCCCTTCTCACAACCCACAGCGCCAAAATGGGATGAGGTGCTCTGTGGGATAGCTACCCACAATGCACCACTCCCAACAGCGCTGCAAATGTGGCCACGCTGCAGCACTGGTAGCTGTCAGTGTGGCCACACTGCAGCGCTGTTCCTACACAGCTGTATGAAGACAGCTGTACCTCCCAGCGCTGCACACCTCCAAGTGTAGCCAAGCCCTAAAGTCAGTGGACTTATACCAGTTTAAGTCAGAGGAGAATCAGACCCTTTATGTAAATGAAGTTTCAATAAATTGAAACTTAAATTGCATCAGGTTTGTCCCTTTCTACTTGACAGCATGCAGTATATTGTTCTTTCCTTTTGAAATCCAGAGGAATGGTGCTTGCCATGAGAGCCACTAAGTGAGTATAAGTTGGCTGTACTCACTTTTGTATGAAAGCTGCTCTTGTTATTAAAGTGAATTTACTGCTGTGAGCTTACAAACACTTTCCTAAAGCTGCTGTGGTAACATGGAAGTGTTGGAAATATGGGACTGGAGTGATATTATTTTAATGTGGCTGTCACTGATAGTACTACAATGACTGTGTCATAAAGACAGTAGCCCAGTTCATGTATTTGATGGGGGAATAAAAAGGTGGGGCAGCCACAATTCCCTGGTTTGGAAGCTGTGAGGGTTTCACCACATCATGCATCTGTGGCCTGTTGTCTTATACTCAGATGGTTAAGCTCTATGGGGAAAGGACTGTTTCTTTTTTGTTTGTATAGTGCCAAGCATGGTGGGGTCCTGAACTATGACTGGGGGCTTCTAGGCACTCCCACAGAACACACAATAAATAATGATGCATGTGTGAGGGAAGTTGAAAACTACAGAGCAGGCAGGGTGCATGGTTCTTGTAACCTGCAGAGGTCCTGAGACCTTCAGGGAAATCCTCAGGCTCTAGACTAGGCTAGAGATGAGCGAATAATGGACATTTTTGGTCCACTGGCAATTCCAAAATATTTTTAAAAATCATTTTGGGTTGAACAAAAGGTTTCATTTGACCTGAAACACAATGTTTTGTTTTGATTTTAAGCATTGTTTACACTTTAAATTTTTAAAAAAGAAAAGAAAAGGAAACTTTGGAGTGAAAAGTCCAAAATGTTTGTTTTAAAAAAATCAAAATAAAATGTTTTGACTTCTTCAGAATTGAAGGTATTTTTGGCCAAACTGATTCCGTGAAATCAACATGAATTTGAAAAATGTTGTTGACCTGAATCTGCATTTTTTGTGCTGTAAAAAGTTTTATTTGAAAAATTACATGTAGCTCTGTACTAGACACTTGCAGGTGGCTCTGGTGTATATGCAAAGGCTAACATCACCTTCAGTACTCCCTGGTATCCTTATCTCCTCTGACAGAACCTCTCCCTCTAGCACAGACAATGCATCCTTACCAGCAGCTGGCATTAGTCTCTCTCTATTGAAGGCTTGAATGTGCAGACAGGTGTTCAGAGGGAATTTAATGCTGACAGGCTTTCCCCAGGGATTTTCTGGTCAACTGTGCGGCAGGCAGAGCCACAACGATGTTCTGAAGGGTGTCAAGCATAGATTCAGAGTGATCTCACTACATAATTTTGAAGTACCCCTTCTCACCCCACCTGGTGGTTCTACAATCCCTTTCCAAGTGGCTTTTTCCATTCCCTCTCTTCATCTCTCCTTCTCTTCACTTCTAATATCTCTGCCCATTTCCACAGGTGATTTTCAAAAGAGGTTGCTCTCACTGGGTGCTCCTATTTTGGGTGGGTAGCTCCCTTTCCATACATACTACACTTGCAGGTCACCACAGTAGGAGCTAGGTCAGAAGCAGGAGCCTTCACTGGAGCTACCAGCTGCTTTCCCTATCCCCCAGAAAGAGCTTTCTGCAGTCGGGGTGGAGATTTATCAGTTTTCCTCCCCCATGTTGGTTCTCTCCCTCCCTCTGGTAACTCCTGATGCACCTTGCTCAGCCCCTGTCCATGCAGGCCAATCAGAAACAGAGGATGGTAACTTTGAGCACCCTGTTGGATTCATAGGCTGGGGGCTGTTCCACAGAGAAAGGTTGTCACTTAGTTCCACTCCTGCTGCACTCAAGGGCAGCTTCTCAAGCCACAGAGCTCCAAATGCACAGGATTGGCCTGGAAGGGCATCATTAGATTCTAAGAGAGGACTGGGATGGGTGATACTGCTTATGACCAAACTAACCTTCCTCCAGTATTCTTGGGCTGTTAGCAGGTTTTCAGTTTTCAGCCAGGTCCTCTGACCCTTGATCAGTATTTCATCCAAGAGATTATTTAGCCTAAAAATTCAATCCGGAATGAAAGACACTTTAATATTGAATACATTGGTGCAGTGCCTTGAGTTACGGGTTTGCGATATGATACCCCTCAGAGCATCACAAAATATGACTTGTTAGAAAATAACTTACCCCTGGTTCAGATGTTTCAATTTCACTACCAAGCCTATTTCTCAGAGGTCTCTAGTTGGTGACTCAGCTATAAAAATTCATTCAGGGATTAACTTTGCACGTAAAGAGAAGCTCATCCCAGGAGCAGATATTTTCACAAACAAAATGTGGATCAGTCTTTGAAACAATCTCTTCAAGTAAGCCACATGCAAGAAACATATCCTGAGATTCTAAAATAATGATGGGCCTGCCAGCCCAAAGCCACAGGGGCAAACCCCTTGAATTTTGGTTAGGGTGGGGGCATCATAATCTGCACCCAGATCTGGATGTAAATTTCCTGAACAATATCTGCAGGCTGAATTTTCAAACCTGGGTGTGTACAGTTAACTGCCTAAATCTGTTCTTAAGAACCTAAATAAGAGGCCTGATCTTCAGAGATGCCCAGCATGTGGTCGTTATAGATACTTATGGTATATTGTTATATGAGCTTACTATTATACCTCGCAGGAGAACAAACAAGAGTGTGCTACTTTACTTGGATCCCTCTTTTTTGTGTTACTCACTGTTTACCTTCTATAGGTATACACTTGGCTACAGGGCCAGTGCTAGGATTTCTGACGCCCTAGGCGCCGGGACATTTCGCCGCCCCCCGCGCGGGTCTCGCGGCTCCCTGACCCGGGAGGCGCCCGGGCTGCCGGTCGCGGCGCGGCGGCCCCTACCGGGAGCGCCGGCTGCCGGAGCGCGCGGCTTCCTGACCCGGGAGCCCCGGGCTGCCGGACCGCCGCGGCGTCCCTGACCGGGGGATGCCCTGGTTGCCGCGGCTGTGCGCTGCCCGGGGCGCCCTAAGCTGCCGGGTGCAGCAGCTGCTGCGCGGCAGCTCGACTATGCAGGGCCGCTGCAACATTTAAAAAATTTGGGGGGCACGCCGCTTTTGGGCCAACCAGAAGCTTGGCGCCCCTAGAACAGACAGCCATAAGTTCGCCAAATGGTTGCAACGAAAGAACCGCAATGCATAGAAAATATGAGAGAAAATAAACAGAAACACAGACATCACAGCAATCAACTAGCATACCAGTCTTGGCTCATTCGTGGCTCACTTTAATCATCTGGTGCATACATTTATTTTTAATTGCCTAACTCTCCTAAAGCAAATAGCGAAAATGCCTTGTAGAAATTCTCGCTTCAACTTTCGCAGCACTTCTTTTTGCAAGCTGATTTTTTTGTCACCCCCCCCCTTTTTTTTTTTACATGTATTGTCTCCATTTTAGTAAGGCTCAAACCATTTTGACTTCAGTCGACATCTGACCTTCATTGCCAATTATTTGTGAGGCAGATCATTTGTTACTTTGCTAGAAGTCTTTGCAATTTCAATTACATATCAGTAACCTCAGGACCTTCCCAAACACTAAATTTCTCTCAGTAATAACAGGATACATTCCTTTAATTTATTACAGGCTGTAACAATCTTATTGACAAAGCAGAATGGTTCTTTGCATCCAGATTGAATTTCTGTACCTTGCCAGTTAATAAACATAATTAATAATGGTGGACAATGTCACGTAGTAGACTAGATAAATTAGATGAGTTCTCTGTAACTGATCTGTGTGTGTGTGTGTGTGTGTGTGTGTGTGTGTGTGTGTGTGTGTGTGTGTGTGTTTAAGAAGGATCCTAAGTACATTATGAGTAACTAAAGCAATTAAGAAACTTTCATCTGGATAAATATCTAAAGTTGCCACAGATTAATTTCCCTTTCCCGCCCCCCACAATTTAATGATCTTATAATCCTATGACATGAATACAAAACCACATTTTATTTAATGACAAGCCAACTTTGAGTGCTTATGCAAACATATTCAAAACACTTTGGTCTGGAAATGAATTTGAAACATTAGGTAAATAGGCTCTCTCATGAAGTTTGCAATGCTTCCTGTTAGATTCTAGTCCCAGTCAAAATCAGAAGGGGCACAGACATGCAAAACGGGGGAAGAAAAGACAATTTTCTCTAACTTAAAAAATAGTTCACAATCCAATTTGATTTGCATTTAGGGCCAATGTTCACCCAGGTCTTATTTTATCTGTGTTTTTTTCCAGTCTTAATATAATCTTTTATCACCATGTGCACTACAGTGCAAGGTTCATTTTTCTTTGGATGAACAGACTATCCCTTCAGCTGCAAAGAAGAAAACAAGCTAAAGAGGTGTGACTATGCGGATACTTCCCTTTAAATGATACTGGTATTTGTGTGTCCTGATACAGAAGAAATGAAACATCTCTCAAACACCAGTTTCAGCTTATTCACCCATCCTGAGAGAGAAAGAGGCATGTGATGCTCTCATCCTGCTCTGAGGAAAGCGAACAAATACTCTCTACAGTCCAAACTGACCCCTTTCTTGGGCTGTGTCTTTATTCATAATTTAAACAATAATAATGGAACCTAAACCTCAGTTTAAGATTCCCCTCCTCCCCCCCAAAAGTTGTCTGTTCGTAAACTTTTCCTTTTGGGACCACTCTGCCTCTGATTGTCTCTGATTCAGAGACACTCCCACTCCTAGAGGTCAGCGAGCAGGTGTGTCCAATTAAATTTTCAAAGTAAAAATAGAACAGCATCTCTATTTCAGGGTACATATACCAGACATCAGGATGCTGCAGTGGAGAGGATAGGGCACTGGGCCACGCATCAGGAGACCCAAGTTCTAGTCTGTGCACTGCCATTGACCTGTTGTGTGACCTTGGGCAAGTCACTTCACATCTCCTCTCTGTGATTGTTTCCTCTCCCACATTTAATCTGTCAGGTCTATTTAGAGAGTCCCTGCCCATATGATCTTACAATCTTCTACTATGTGTTTGCATAGTGCATAAGGTAATGGAGCCCCTGTTTCAGGTACAGCCTCTAATTGCTTCTGTAATAATAAAATCTACCATCTTCTTACAGACTGATGATATTAAATAATCAGGAAATTATTTGCTTCATAGCCCTTATGGGACCATAGCAGCAGTGAATGTGTGGATGGAAATTGGGCAGGAGAGCCAGACTGTATTTGTGCACAAGGAAGCAGACGAAGAACAAACAAAAAACCTTTTGTCCACAACAAGGATGCAATCTGAGACAGTACTGTGTGTGCAGTCTGATTTAGGACAAATTTCCTTCCTATGTTAGTCTCTATGAAAATGCAAACAGGTGTTAGCAAGCTAGTGTTACATTTTGACAAAGTCTATTTAAACAACATGCCCAGACTTGTCACAGTTCAGTGAAGACAGAATGAGTCACAATAAAATTTAAAATAATGTGCTGGTTCTTACTACTAGCATTTTGCAGTTCAGCTGGGGTCTGGGCTTTTGTTTTGGTTTTGGTTTGCCCCTTTTTCTGTGGATAATATATTAGGAACTTCTGCTCAAAAATAAAAACAATTTAACATTCATAGGCCCCTGCATCCCATCCCTCCACTTACTGAAGGGAATCAGAGGCTGGTTTAGATTTAGATAAAGATGATAACATCGGGGCTACATTTACCTGTCTAAAAGCCAACTCGTGCCCATCCTCCATGCCTGCATGGGGAGGTCAGGGAGAGTAAGGTGCTCACTTCTCCACTGCCCTGGCTACCCACATCATGAATACCAGCAAGGGAGGGCAAGCAGCCTCCACCTAGCTGCTATACCCCATCTCATGCAAGTAGGTGGGGAGTAAGTGGGGTCAGGAAATGAACAGAGCTTTGGCTCAGCCTTAGCTCCCACCCCCACCCTCACCCCCACCCCAATGCACTGGGTAGCACAACTGTGCAATGTGCCAAGGGACGTAGGTTGTTCCAAATAAAGGGAAAGTGAAGTGTACATCCCCTCCCCTCAGCTCCACCCGCTCTCCAAACATGCGTTGAGAATTGGGAGGCAGATTGTATCTTCTTGAGTCACAATCTAATTTCTCAGGCCATGCCCAACAATCCACTGCCCTGTACATGGGATTCACGGCAAAACCACAATTTAGGCCTTAGTTTTTCCCTTCAAGAGGGTTCATACCTCAGAACCCCCCATTATCATAGAAAAGGTGCCAGGCTGAAGCCTATAGCCTGAATTCCTTCATCCATGGAACAGATATAACAGGGCTAACGGCAGTGTGAATTTCTTCACACTGTCCTGCCAATGTGTCTTAACCCTGACCTCGAAAGGCCACCTTTAGGGGTGACAGAGCATGTCATTTTCCTTAGCCATTCAATCCATGGACACTATACTGAGACTCCTTTAAGAATGACTGTTCATTTAAATTATAAAGGTAACTTTTGTACTGTAACCACATGTCCATTAGGAACTGGACTGAGACTGCCAATCCTTTTCATACTAGCCACTGAAGAGCAACCATATGGAAATGAATGTAGGGCACATCTAGTCTAATATAGACCAGCTAGGTGGCTACTATAAATGTGAAAGGCGCTATATCCCAAAACAAAGTGTAGATGGTTTGTGTAACAGTAAGAAGTTGAGAAGAGTTCTCTCTTTCATCACAAATATCATCATTTTTGCTCACATTTCCTGGGTCAAGTTTTTGGTGAAAGCAGTCAAAATGACAGCCACATGAATGCACTAAGCCACTGCAATCAGTTGGGACCATGTTGCATCGAGGCTACCATAATACATCAGTCTCAAATAATTCAATAAAGTGTAATCCCTTAAAAGACACACACAACCTCTATTTTTCAGCTAGTTTATAGTTCAATTGTATTTCAAAACCATTTTTTATTAAATTACCCTCCAGGAAGCCAGGATACTCAGAGACAGATTCTCATCTCACTGATGCAGGCCTAAATCCAGAATAAATCTCTTCATTTGAGTGAAAGTATTCTGGGTTTGCACCAATCAGAATTTGGCCCTTGGACTCTGTCTTTGGTTGGAGCAGTTAAAAGAATATTGTTTCGCAGTGCATACAGCAGGGCGCATTTTGGAGAATCTGGAAATCAATACTGGATCTGAAAATGAAATCCTTCAAAATACAGGAGCAGACATCATAACAAAAAAAACAATATCTATGCAATAAATATTGTTTGCAGTGTAGTTGTAGCCGTGTTGGTCCCAGTATGTGAGAGAGACTTGGTGGATGAGGTAATATCTTTTATTTGGAAGAAACAAGCTTTAGAGCTATACCAAGCTTTTCTTCAGGTCTGCGTGAGGAAGCAGAGTGTATCAAAGTACTGTGGACATCACTGAAATATAGGATGATATTTGCCTAAGGGCCTTAAAGGGCCAAGTAGATAGGATGAGTGTAAAGGAAACCTCCCTGAAATTGTTCAGTGTGGTGAGGTTTGAGCTGATTGGCTGAGAGAGGATCTGATCTCCATGGGGAATTCCCTAACACTACCAGGCCTAGGGTTGCCAGGTGTCCAGTTTTCAACCCAAACCCCCGCTCGTTAAGTCTGGTCTGTGGCACAGAGGAGCTCAGGCAGGCTCCCCGCAGCTCCCGGAAGCAGCAGCATGTCACCCCTCCAGCTTCTATGCCTGGGGTAGCCAGGTGGCTCTGCATGCTGTCCTGTCCATAGGTGTCACCCCCAAGCTCCCATTGGCCTGGAACCATGGCCAATGGGAGCTGTGGGGAAGGTGCTTGCAGATAGGGCAGCACGCAGAGCCCCCTGGCCACCTCTCCTTGTAGGAGCCAGAGGGGGGTCATGCCGCTGCTTCTGGAAGCTGCTTGAGGTAAGCACCTGCACGCCTGACCCGCTCCCATGCCCCTGCCCTGGCCCCAATCCCCCCCTTGCCCTCTGAACCCCTTGGTCCCAGCCCAGGGCACCCTCCTGCACCCCAAATCGTTCATCTCCAGCCCCACCCCAGAGTCTGCACTCCCAGCCAGAGCCCTCACACACACCCCTCACTCCAAACCCCTCGGCCTCAGTCTGAAGCCCCCTCCTGCAGCCTGAACCCCTCATTTCTGGCCCAACCCCAGAACCCGCAACCCCAGATGAAGCCCTTACCCCCTCCTACACCCCAATCCTCTGCCCCAGCCCAGGGAAAATGAGCGAGTGAGTGAAGGTAGGGAGAATGAGCAACAGAGGTGGTGGGATGGAATGAGTGGGGGCGGGGTGTTGGAGGAGGGGCAGAGCAGGGGGCAGAGCAAGGGTGTTCGGTTTTGTGCAACTAGAAAGTTGGCAACCCTAACCAGGCTCCTCCACCACAAATTATATATAAACACTATTCCTGCTCCCTTACCAACTAGATCAAGTAAAGTAGATACAATGGCCCTTTCCACCCCTCTGTATGCAGGTTTGGTATACCATTTTTTAAATGCTGAGCTAGTCCAAGGGAAGCCATCATTCATCTTTGCACTCAAGTCAGAAGATGAATACTGAACTCAAACACATAAAAATTGACTTGACAGGTTAAATCATAGTTCCATCTACTACAATATCCTGGTTATCATGGACAATACCTTATATTTCAGACAAAGTTGACCCATGCGGAAAGAATAAGGCACGTAGGCAATTGCATAATGCTGTACATGGGGGTGGGGGGGAACATCATTCTGACAAGTGATCAGTTTATGCCCTGAAATATGAAGATTGATTTCCCTTCTAACTTTAAATATTAATACATGCGTATTAAAATGGTCTAATCCCTTGTATAAATCACGCTGTTCATCTTAACAACTTCCTGCAACTGTAACTTCCGCAGGTTGAGCATGCGCCTTGGGCAAAATTGGAGCAAAATTTTGCATGAGAATTCATGCAGTATTTTCCACTTCTTCATTTGTGATTCAGTAATCCAACATACTTACATTGTCCCGAACATTTTTGAAGATTAAAGATAGCATGTGAAGGAACTTTTAAAAAGCCACATTCACATACGCATTTGTAATTGGGAATTTTGAAAAAGAGATGGCAGTAGTGCTCCCTAGATGCCACATATTTCATAGTAATGGCCTGGAAGTCTAGAACTGGGGTTCTCAAACTTTTTCTTTCTGAGGCCCCCAGCAGGCTATAAAACCTCCACAGCTCACCTGCATCATAACAAATGATTTTCTGCATATAAAAGCCAGGGCCAGCATTAGGGGAGTAGCAAACAGGGAAATTGCTTGGGGCTTCATGCTACAGGGAGCCCCATGAAGCTAAGATGCTCAGGCTTTGGCTTTAGCCCCACGTGGTGGGGCTCAGGGCTTCAGGGTTCAGCCCCATGCAATGGGGCTTCGGCTTTCTGCCCTGGGCCCCAGTGAGTCTGATTTTGGCCCTTCTTGACAGACCTCCTGAAACCTGCTCACCTCTCCCCAGGCGGCCTGGACCCTTGGTTGAGAAGCACTGGTCTAGAACTCCTGAGTTCTTTTACAATCGTATACCACACTTTGGACATAGTACTATTGTGCACACATATAATTTAAGTGAAAAGAGAATTTAGCCCACTGTTTTATTATGTGAAATCTGAATTGAAAAGTATGGTGCCCTAATCTTTTGGTTTTTACTCTAATTGAAACTTTTTCCTTGTAAGTAGAGAGAGAACAGATGCCTAATGAGACCACATGACAATTCTCACCAGTGATGTAATTAAACTGCGAGATCAATGAAAATCTTCTCTCACTGGATTTCTGCCAGGTTGTTTTTTTTTTTTAAATACAGACAAATAATTCTTTCACACAGGGAGTACTAACTGGTGCGGGATGATGAAAAGATTATTTTATGGCCACATTTCTCATGGTCACATTTCTCACGAAAAGAGTTGGTCAACATTTCTAGAATGAAAAGGATTTTGTTGTGGTGGAAAATGGCCCTTTTTTTCAAAAGCAAGGAATAATGTGGAAAACTGTTGGCTTTTTTAAATCTTGTTAATGAAATTTTCCATTTTATAAAATCAAAAATATTGTCAACCATTATCAAATGAAACTTAATTAGTGAATCTTTTAATTTACCCACACAAACTTATGACTGGCAAATCCAGGAATGAGTTAGCGAGGTTGGTCTGGACACGTGCTGTATGGCACGCTACACCATGGTGTGTTGTGTGTATGCCAGATATGGTACAGAGAAAAGTCTATTGAGCCTGTTCCTTGTAGCTTTCTCCCTGTACAGCCAGCTGCCTTGGTTACCATGAGTCCAGTTGTACAGGGCTCCTAGAGAACCAAAGAAAACCCTCTAAAACAGCCTTTTTATAGCTAAAAATGCCATTACATTAAGGCTGATCTCATTCATAGGTCCTTCCAGTGAATGAGTACTGCCAGGTTCATTGGAGGCTAGGGATCTCCCCTTTGCAGTGGCATACAGCTTCTATTTCTGGCACTGCAGGGCTATGCCTTTAAACTAATTTTTATAAAGTGAAAAGATTTATTAGTATCATAAGCATTCCCAAATCTGGACCTTAGTGTCCAGAAATCTGGGTGCCTGCATGAACCTCTCTAAGCTTAATTACCAGCTCAGATTTGATCTCGCTGCCACCAGCCAAAAATTTCAGGGTTTTGGCTCCCTCTGGTCTCCCCAAACCCTTCCCTGGGGAACCCCAAGACTCAGAAGCCCTGAGTCTTACCACAAAGGGAAATAACCCACTTCCCTTCCCCCTCTCTCTCCCACCCAGACTTTCCTCTCTGGGCTAACCTGAGAGTACTGATGCAATCTCTTTACATCACAATACCAAGAAGCATGTCTCCTCTATTCCACAAAGAGACAAACCCCAAATACAAGGAAACAGAAATGATTCTATCTCTCTTCCCCCTCCCACCAATTCCCTGGTGCTGCAGAGCTTACCCTCCGTAGATCTAACACAAAGAGAATTCCCCTCCCCTTCGTTCCTTAGCCTACCCAGAGAGAAAACTCAAACAAGTCTTAAAAAGAAAGCTTTATATAAAAAAGAAAGAAAAAAGACATAAAAATATTCTCTGTATCAAGGTGACAATAATACAGGATCAATTGCTTAAAAGAAAAAAATGAATAAACAGCCTTATTCAAAAAGAGATACAATTTAAACATTCCAGCAACTACACACATGTAAACACACAAAAAAAACAATAACAGCCTATTGTTTTTTCTACCTTTGTACTTACAACGTTGAAACTGAAGATTAGAAGCCTACAGATAGAAAAGATCCCCTCTCATAGCTGAGAGCCAGACAAAAACACAGACCCAAAAAATTCCCTCCCCTGAGCTTTGAAAAATCCCGTTTCCTGACTGATCCTCTGGTCAAGTGTTTGGTTCCCTTTGTTAATCCTTTACAGGTAAAAGAAACATTAACCCTTAGCTATCTGTTTATGACAAGTCCAGAGATTAATCTTGCCCCACCGTGGGACTGGACGATGGGTAATTTGGGGCTGGGAGGAGAGAAAAAAGAAGTATATATCTATGGAATTGATGTGGGGGAGGGGACTCAGCTCTTTGAAGGTGCTCAGGGCTCTGGGATATTAAAGTCCTATAAAGTGAGTTAGTGGACCGGTCATGTGGTCATCATCATGTGATCAGGGAATACCTATGCAATTTTACACGTCTGTGTAATTCATCACAAATCTCCAGCCTATCACATGGACATAACCTCCATACACATATGGGCCAGATTCTTTGTGTGGTATAGCCCCTTTACACTTTTCAACATTCCTCTATGTGAATATAACATCTTGGGCTAGCAGCAGGCCCCCACAACAGGGAAAGTAAAATCGTAGATTAAAGATCACTTTCTCTCACCTGCATGGTCCTGTGCAGAGCAGAGCTTGACAGGCCTGAGACATCAAGCTAGTGCACATGTGTGGGCATCATAGATGAGAGAGACTTATTATACAAAATACCTCATTTTTAGGGTACAGCTAATAACACAGGATCACAACAATCATTTGTCAAAGCAGCAGACTTACGTGTAGCAATTCCTATGTAATGAGCACGCGACTCTCATTTTTGAAACCCCTGTAAATCCATGTGATGATTAAAAAAAAAAAATCATGATTAGATACAGTAATTCCTCACTTAACGTCCTCCCGTTTAACGTTGTTTCGAAGTTATGTCACTGCTCCATTAGGGAACATACTCGTTTAAAGCTGTGCAATGCTCCCTTATAATGTCGTTTGGCTGACTTTACAAGGTAGCATTGCACAAGTTCCTCTTCTCTGCCTCCTCCCCTTCCCTTCCTCCCTCCCTCCCAGTGCTTAGGACTTTCTGGGAGGGAGCGAGCGACAGGGCCGCCCAGAGTAGGGGACAAGAGGGGCAATTAGCTCTAGGCCCCAGGCCCCACAGGGGCCCCCATGAGAGTTTTTCGGGGGCCCTCTTGCCGGCCCTGGGGAGTGAGTGGGGAAGCTGCCCCCCCCCTCCCCTGCAGGCAGGGCCACCTGGAATGCAGGGGCTGCAGGGGCTGCAGGGCCCTAGTCTAAGGGGGTCCCGGAGCTCTGGCCTGCAGCTCTAAAGCTCCTTTCATAATGCGGCCCTGCGAGCACAGGCCGGAGGACTCAGGAGAAGCAGGGGCAGCTGCACGGCCAGTGGCCAGAGAGAAGCGGTGCTTTCCCCTTAAAATGCCACTTCTCTCCGGCAGGCTTTGAAGGGGAAAGCGCTGCTTCTCTCCAGCCACTGGCTGTGTGGCTGCCCCTGCTCCTCCTGAGTCCTCCAGCCCGTGCTTGCAGGGCCGCATTCCGAAAGGGGCTTTAGAGCTGCAGGCCAGGGCCCTGCAGCCCCTAAAGCCCCTGCGTTCCAGGTGGCCCTGCCTGCTGGGGGTGGGGATGACAGGCAACTCTCAGAATCGTGGCTCCCAGAATTGCGGCCATGGGGGTGGTGTTGCACTGCGCAGAACCACCTGTACACCCCTTGCACCAAACAGGAGCTGCCCTAGCTAAGTGCTCTGCACCTCCTGCCTGCCCCAGCCCTGAGCCTCCTCCCACATCCCCACCCTGAGTGCCTTCCCGCACCCTAACTCCCTCTCAGACCCCACACCCTACCCTGAGCGCCCTCCCACATACTAACTCCCTCCCAGACCCTGCACCCCCAGCCCTGAGCCCCAGGGGTAAGCCAGGGGCACCTCCCCACCACAGTACAGTACAGTACTGTACAGTATATAATGCCTTTTGTCTGCCCCCAAAAAATTTCCCTGGAACCTAACCCCCCACATTTATATTAAATCTTATAGGAAAATTGGATTTGTTTAACAGTATTTTTCTTAAAGTTGCATTTTTCAGGAACATAACTACAATGTTAAGTGAAGAGTTACTGTACCTTAATCTTCTATTGGGACTATAAACACAGATGAGCAAAATCCGTTCAGCAAATTTCAGGTACCCATTTCATAGCTAGGTTCTGACCTTTAAATCCACGTAAATATGCTAAATATATAACAGTCATTCTACCAAAGTATTTATACTAATGCCACTTCCTACCAGCTACTGGCATTTCTATATAGCTTTCTTTCATCCTAGAATATATTATCTTTGGAAAGTGCTACAGTATTTCTGGTAATGACACTGCAGTGTCAGAAAATGTAGTAAGACTTTACCATAATGATCCAGGTAATGAATGTTGAATTACAGTTGAAATCCTGGAGAAGTGCCTATGTCATCCTTATTCATAGCAAATTAGTTCATTGTGATTAATGTGGTTAATATAAAATACCAATGGAATTCATGATGATTAGGTCACTAGTTTAAAGAAAAAAACCCAGCTGATTGACTGATGCTATATGACATCAGTTGTTAAAGTCCTCTCTCTCTCTAGATCAATGTCCACAGAAATGATAACAAATCTTTTTAGTGTAAAAGTTGTTACTTCATGGATAAGCGAGGACATAATGGTATACATCAGCTCCAGCATAACATCATTATTGAAAGAACTTGCTACTATATATAAATAAGCATGTGGGCAAAATGCAATGCAGGTAAACGTAACTCTTTCTCAAATACCTCCATCAGATAATTCACATTAACAATTTCATACATCTCCATACTTAGTATTTAATATATTTTCATGGAATGTAGGAAAGAGGCATTACTGATATTATGGAATATTGGATATCTCATATTTGGTGCAGAAGGGTTACTAGTATTGAAATTATTACTGAAGAAATATCAGAGATATTTAAAAGAAATATATGTGGATGCTGTGTATAGTATTTCCTAAAACCAATGGGCCTGATTCTCCATTGTTTTACATCTTGGGTACTAATTTATACCTGTTCAAACTGAGTGTGAAACACATCCAGATCAGAATGGGAATGGTTTACATCCACTTTGCACAGATGTATATATGACTACACAAAGTATAGGGTAGTGAAAAATCTGGCCCATAATATTTAGATCTACTTGTAGGTGGAGTTGGTAGCAATAGTTATAATTAAGATAGCCTGACACTATCGATTCTAATACCCTGTTTTCAGTTTATTATGACTTTGCCAAATTTTAACTGTTCAGGCTGAACTTTTCTATGCTGAGTGTCTGTCTCAAGCTGAATTTTTTTTGGAATATTTCGGCTAAAGTGATCTGGCAATTTCTAAGAATGAAAATAGGGTAAAATACTTTATGCCCATGTTTTAAAATTCTTTCATCATTTCTTTGAGAAGCTCCAGCACAGGGGTAGACAACCTATGGCAAGTGTGCCGAAGGCGGCACGCAAGCTGATTTTCAGTGGCTTTCTCACTGCCCGGGTCCTGGCCACCGGTCTGGGGGGCTCTGCATTTTAATTTAATTTTAAATGACACTTCTTAAACATTTTTAAAGCTTTATTTACTTTACATACAACAATAGTTTAGTTATATATTATAGACTTATGGAAAGAGACCTTCTAAAACATTATAATGTATTACCAGCACATGAAAACTTAAATTAGAGTGAATAAATGAAGACTCGGCACACCACTGCTGAAAGGTTGCCAACCCCTGCTCTAGCACTTCCATGACTTGAAACAAGGGCTTGAAATTTGGCAGGGGGAGGGTTTGACCAGGTATAAAAGATATGCCCTTTGCTGTCCCCATGAAAGTTTGTTCAAATTATAAGATTCTGAAAAATCTCTATTCACATGTGTTCAATAGAGATTTGTTAGAATTTGGCAGCTAAATTATCTAAAGATTCTGATTTAGCAGAAGTACAGAAGGTACAAAAGCTGGAGTGGAGGATAAGAACAGAGAGGAACAGGGGCAAAAGGGTTTAACCATTTGATACCTCCCCTCTAACCCAGGAAATGAACCCATTATTCCTAAGTTTCAACACTCCTTTGGTATCTAGCAAATAGCTGTGATACCCACTGGCAGTGCGTCTCCATCCCCTTCTAGTGGCAGGTCCACATAGAGGATAATAGCCTTCTATTGCTATCAGTTTCTCTATCATCTCACGTAGTAGAAGACTGCTGTGGCTCTAAAGATCCCCACCCTACCGATGACATGTATAAAGGAACAATTTGGTTCCACAGGATACTTTTTCAGTTTTTAGTTTTTTTAAAAAGAAATAGGAAATCACATCCAAAACAAGCAAACAAAACAGAAAAACCAAAACAACACATTTAACAAGTTAAGCTTGCAAAGTCAAGCACTCAAAAGTGAGGAAATGCCAGAATTAAGGTTGCCTGTGAGCTGACTCATTGTCTTCCTGTCGCCTTTTAATTCTCCTTAGTGCCGGGCTGCTCATTCCTACAGGAACATATTTCCTAGCATGCCTTTTGGTTCTGGCCTCTTTCAATATGGTCAAGACAGGCACTTATAGCCCTAAAGAGTCTGGTTTGTAGGTGGTTTCTGCTGGTTGCATCTGTTCTTCTTCCAACTGGTAAGTGCACGTTTACTTTTTCTTATGGCTGAGGAAATGGCACGTCCTCACACATCGTTTCACTGTATGAAGCAGTATTCATGAAAAAGGCAGAAAAGCCTGGGGCTGAACCACTCCATAACAAAGACCACCTAAGTTTGCCACAAGGCTCTTGCACCCTCAGGTTCATCCCATCATCTACATATAAAACACGCACTTAGGGAACAGAAAACTTTACAAGTTTCCACTTGTGGGTTTCCTCTGAGCTGTTCCTAGGGAACAGGCAAGGGTTTCATCTCTAAGCTCCAGGATTTCCTGAGACCTGTGGACGTTTGGTAGAAAAACAGAGGCCAGCATTTCCGAATTGTTTCCTACTCCATTCTTATTCTGTTCGGCAGCATGACACCCCACTCGCTACTGATCTTGATAGTCCCATCCCAGAATGAGACTTCACTTGACAAAGGGAAGAATCTGCATAATATAGTGGAAATGAGCTCAGCATTATCTTATCTGGAGATTTTGGGGAGGAGGGAAACTGCTACCCCGTCCCAATCTGCAGGGCAGTACAGCCAGCAAAGGGCTTCTTTGGGCCCAGGAAAAGGATGGGGTAATTCCAAGAGCTGGCAGTTCTCTTTCCCATACTCCTCAGGTCAGGCCTCGTGATTCAAGATACCTGTGATCACACAATTGAGCCTAGAAGGGAAGGAAGGAAAGAGAATAAAGGTGGAGGTGCTGGGTTGATAGGCAACAAAAGGCATTCCTCTGGCCAAGCTATGTTGAGCCTTTTAATATTTTACTGAAATCCCTGAAAGTACAGCAGTAGCACATCTGACTTGTCCATTTGCAGATCACAATGCTCTATAAATGTGTACATGTAATGAAAGTATTTGAGGCTCATCAGAGTAACATCAACATTAAGAATGTTGCAGATAGTTTTAGCATGCAAGATGTTTTGGCTCTGGCTAAGGGTGCCTCATGGATATGCAAGGAATTGGAATGCATTTCTAAAACTGAAGGGGTGGTGCTTGTAGTTAGACTTTACTGTGGTGGTGATGGTTGTTAGTAGCTATTTCACTGAGAAAAGAGGAACATGTGGAGAAGAGAGTATGTATGTACAATCTGGTCTGTGTCATATGTCGTATTCAGAAGTGATCAGACCACAGTTTGCTCCACCAGGGTAGGGATTGTGGAATAATCGGTTTTAATGTTTTCTCAAGCTGGCTCAAAAACTGTGGGAATGATTCACTTGACAACAACATAAAAATTCTCTTGCTGTCATTACATTGATTTCCAGTTGTGCTGTAAGTTTAGTTGGTGGACTGATATAGAATATGTGAAGGAAATATTTTTTAAATTTTCCTAGAGTGAATTGTATGAGCTTCTAGTCCCCATTTAAATGTGGAACAAAAACAGAATATGGTCATTAGATAATAATTTGAAGGTGCTTCCTGTTTAGGCATTCAAAACAATATCCAAGAACCCTATTGTGACTTTTAGCTACATTCCAGAGAAGGAGCCTTTGGAGCCTGTCCAGGCAAATCTTATTTAAAGAAAATGTTTTTAGTCTTTTTCCTTGCAAAGATAGCCTTGAAAATGTAAACCGATATAAACCAGTTGCTAAGACAAAAGTATATGTAACTGTGGCCCAGGGATCTCTTGATGCCACTTGGCAAAGGGCATAAAGGGTACATAAAGGTAACAGTAATCCCCTGTCTGGTACTTACAATCTAATTCACCAAATAGCCTCATGTGAGGTCTCTGCTGAAAGTCTGTGTCACACTGATCATCAATATCATTGCAACATGCATGTACAGATGTTGTGTAAGGATTGAAAATTATGCCATTAAAGTCTCTGTCTAAGGACTGAGCATTAGAAAAGGTGAAAAGCAGGTTTTCTTTTAGGCAAAAAATGTTTATCTGTTTACATGTAAATTAAGTATTGTACGGTTCGCAATGGGCTTCACTCACAAGTCTGAACCAAATGCTAATGAAGGATTGTGAAATCTTCAAAAAGGGGAAATTAACCGGAAGAGGTGTCCTGTTTAGGGGGTAATACAATGAACTTTTGAAACAATATCTGGGATGCAGATAAACTCCTAGATATTCCTTTAGTCTGTGAGGATAACCTGCCAAAGGACTTAATCTTTTGAGAAGAGGTCTCAACTAAAGTGGTTGAAGATGCTGGGGAAAGAACCTGGGATAACCTTTATTGTAAAAGACAAGGGAATGCCTTGTTAGCTAAGTTTAGTCTCTAGAAAGCGCGTTATGATTTTATTTTATATGTAACCACTTGTTTCCAGTATTTTTACTCGCTATCACTTGAATATCTGTTCTTTGGTAATAAACTTATTCTTGATTTCACTATAAATATATCTAAGTGCTATGCGTTCAGCTGAGTTGTGATCAAAGGTATAACTAATAAACTGCAATATCCCATTCCTTTGGAAATGGCAGGCCTAGTAATTCTGTGAGCTTGACTGGATGGGGGCCTAGATGGTGCAAGGAACTCTCGGAGGACTTGGGGTTTGATCTATGATCGTTGCTAACCTGTACAGAGAGAGTAAAGCCTCTGAAGGCCTGGTGTTGCCAGAGGCTGGTGGTTTCAAGGAGCTGACCCATAGCAGGCACAGGCAAGGCTTCCTCATGCTAAGGGCAAGAGGTCATGAAGTGCCTCGCAACCCTGGGTACCCCTGGTAAGCATCCCAGTAGTTGAGTTCTACTTCTGCAGCAGGAGAGTGGGGAGACTCATATACACATTGGAAAGACGACATAGTACAGTAATGGATAAGGACTGTCCTGGGATGCAGGAGACCTGGGTTCATCCTGACCCGCTGTGTGATCTTAGGCAAGTCACTTGCCCTCTGCTTCCCCTTCAGTGCTTTGTCTGCCTTGTTTAGACTATAAGTTCTATGGGGCAGGAACAGTCTCTCACTATGGGTATGCACAGTGCCCAGCACAGTGGGGTCCGGATCTTGGTGGGGCCTTTTGGTGCTACAGTAATACAAATAATGACTAATAATTCTCCATATAAAACAGGACAGTTAAATTTGGGTGTATCCTAAAGAATCATCTCAATAACCACCTTATAACCTTCAAGCTAGGCCTGTGCATATTGATGTGATAACCCTAGACAGAAATTTAGGAGGGAGACAGCAAAGAGTTATTTCACAACTCCCCCCAAAATGCTGTATTTGGTTCTGTACATTAACAGGTTCAGCCCTGTCTGAGTGCATCCATTACTGCTGCAACTACAGCTGGCACTGCCAGGAGAACCCCTATATGCCTCTAGGAGTACATGGACAGTATAAAATGAAGCCCCTGCAAGTGCTACCAATGCTCCAGCAGTGCTTTTGAGGAGAAAAAGAGGAGACCAGGACAAGCTGCTTTGAGTAGCAGTCTTGCAATCACTGCAGCCTGCCTAGGACCAACTCAGGGTTGAACAAACATGCACTGGAAGGAAGCCTGGAACCCTGTGACTCCTCCAATTTGGGGACATCTTTTCTCCCAGTTAAGGAAGACCCCCTTGCAGTCAAGGGAGATCTGTCAATGTCAAGAACCAAAGAAGACCCATTCCCAACTGACCACCCAGTCTACCAACAGGAGGGACCCACGCCTCACCTGACCAATCACAGCCAGAAACTACAAGATGATTTGCTCACCACTTTTGCTAGCACAGGACACAGGAAAGCCTGGCTGCTGCTGTTGTGAGGAAGTACGCAATAATGGATTGTTGTTGATGATGTTGGCAGAGGAAGGGGGAAAAGATATACCTGATGGACTTTTTGGTTGAGAAGAGTATTTCACCAGGGAATGTTGCATGCATCATGGAATGAGGGGGCACATTTTCAGGGAGCCCTTCATTTAAATTTGGCACCAGCATAATGGTCTCAATCACACAAGCTGTCCCACATGGCCAGAGGGCTGCCAGACCTCATTAACTTCAGTCTGGTTCCACATGAGGAGACCCATGTTGCTCCCTCAAAGTCAGTGAAGCTCTTCCAGGCATCTGCAGTCATAGAGAAACTTCAGATGGAGCAGCTTTGAGTACAATCTTGAAGTAAAGAAGAGTTTGACACTGATTTCTGTAGGGATGGGTTCAGGCCCTAATCTCATACTAAATCCAAATGTGAAGAGTCAGTAGGCAGCGTGCACAGCAGGAAATAGAAAGGTTCTGTATGTATCAAGCATTGTTCTTCTACTTTTAAAAATCCAAGAATGACTTGATTAATTTTTAATACATCACTGCTGGTATCTATTAAATCTGCAGTGGAAACATGAGTCCAGAAATGACATTTTTTATTAACTATTGAAGATTTAAAGCTCTTTGGAGCAGGCATCCTGTGGCCTGATTCTCATTTACACCAAGGCCCCTTTGCACCTTTAGATCCACTTTAAGGGCTGGTTACACTGGGGAGGGTGTGGGGGGGGGTTCGATGTAAGATACGCAACTTCAGCTATGAGAATAGCATAGTTGAAGTTGACGTGTCTTTATTTCGTCTTACCTCCCGTCCTCACGGTGCGGGATCGATGGCTGCGGCTCCCCCGCCAACTCCGCTTCCGCCTCTCGCCCTGTTGGAGTTCCGGAGTTGACAGGGAGCATGGCAGGGTTCGATTTATTGCAGCTAGACAAGACAAGATAAATCGATCCCCGATAGCTTGATCACTACCCACTGATCCGACTGGTAGTGTGGACATACTCTTTGACCCCTTTACACAGCCAGACAAGTTTGTAAATTAACGTTACAAAAATGAACATCCGCTGACTTTCTTTAATGAATCAGATGCAGTGCTGGGTGGAGCAAGAGTTAACATCACGATGTAAGCCTACTTTCATTCAATCACTGAAATACTTTAAGTAATCAGAGAGTGGTTCCACTGTATGAGAATTACCAACATGTCATAATTCAGTTAACATAATAATTGGTGCCCTATTGATGAAAACATTTGTTAAATCAATGAATTTACTGTATGTTGATCACTGAGCGTAGCTGTTAAAAAGTATTGATTTACCTTCTGAAAAGTAATGCTATTGAAACAAAGAGGCTAGTAAGTTGAAGGATATTTTATTCAATAAAAGGTCATTTAGATGAGTGAACGTTTTTAAAGTAATGTAGCAAAGTTAGAAAGGAAGCAAATCGAATTTGAAAATAATTGTAATATTTTATAATATGACTTTTCTTCATGGTTTTCTAGATAGCTCTGACAGCAAAAGGTTGTCTGCAAATACAATGTATCATGTATATTTAACTTTACTCTCTCTAGATTTCAAATATTAATGGTGGAATTTTTGTCCATCAGTTCTTGTGTGGAAGGAAGAGTTGACTATTATCATTCATCAACATTATATTGCTAAAATATAATCCATCCAAGCCTAGGATTAAGCAATTCTTGGGAAAGGAAATTGGTAATGAAAGGGAGACGTGTTTTTAAGATGAAAACAGCTGTTTAGTTATATTTACCTAGCAGCAGCTAAGAAATCTGGAAAAAATGATGCTCCAAGGCAAGATAGTCAAAATTTCTGGTACCTGTCACACTAATGTCCCCAAAGCCATAGAGTTCAGCTGTATCTTGTGATCCCACTACAAAATCTCATGACAGTTAGAAACAAATAGTAGGATTTAGCCACTGGCCTGTGAGGACCAGTGGGCCAGAGTCTCATTCCTTCCTGGAGATGCATGGAGATGGACTGGGCCCAAACTCTCCCTGAGCAGTAGCCTGGGTCTCTGAGCTGTGCAAGCTGGGCTGCCTTTTGGGATGGTGAAGTGGGAAAGCCAGCCTGTTCTGTGAGTCAGTGAGAAAGAGGCTTGGAAGGGTTATGCCTTGTCTTCTCCGCATGGCAAAATTTGGGACTGCTCCTTCAGCAAGCTCTGCATTCTGTTGTATAGGAACTGCAGCTGGGAAAGGCCCAGGCATGGGCCACACTGGGAGAGACTCCATGTAAGCTCTGCCTGCTGGACACTCATGGGGACCACTGCAATCTGGACCCTAATTACATCATGTGAGTGTACAAGAAGCAGCAGCAATTTATACAACAAAACAAATAAGCTAACATTATTTACAGTCATGTGTGAACCAAGCATATGCTGCCATGTAGCTCTCTCTATAAGTTCATCAGCACTTCTATGACTAGGTCACCAGAAAAGGGAAGGAAAATCAGGTATGTGAAAAGAAGATATGAAGGAGACAACTTCCAAAATGTGAGCAGATCTTTAGAGTCTTTGTCTAGGCCAGCGGTTCTCAAACTTTTAGCAACCCAAAGACCCCCATTTTGATTTCATTTTTTTGTGGACCCCCCAAATCCCCCACTCAGCACCAGACCCCACCTCCACTCCACTCCTCCCCCCAAGGCCTCACCCTTGCCCCACCTCTTCCCGCCCTCACTCCACCCCTACCACTCCTCTTCCCTGCCTCTTTCCACCCCCTCCCCTGAGAGTGACCCATCCCCACTCATCCCCCTCCCTCCCAGCACCTCCTGCATGCCACTGAACAGCTGTTCCCCAGCATGCAGGAGGCACTGAGAGGGAGGGGGTAGAGTTGTGGGAGGGAGGGGAAGGAGTTGATCAGCGAGGCCAGCAGACCCCCTGGAGTACCCTAGCAAACACCCAGCAGTCCACAACCTTAGTTTGAGAAATGTGGCCTAGGGAAAAGCATTCTGTCTGAGCACCTTGACAGCCCAGGGCTGCTCAGAACTATATAATTTTGTCACAAAATATCCAGTTGCCTTTCTACTAGTATGGCCATCCCACTGACGGGTGCCAATTTCCACTTCATCCCTCACTGCTGAGACCCACACTGAGGAAGCAGCTCTTTGTTTGGTTCCACAGTCGCTGCTGGGAAATTTGGATTTGTATGCTTTTTGCCTGTTTTTTCTTCACATGGTGAGTACTCAGCTAATCCTTTTCTGGCCTGAGCTCTTACAAAGCAATTTTCAATTGTGCATCTGAGCGGTAAAGGCATGCCTAGCCAAGGATGTGGCATTCTGCTCTGACCCCAGACCTGGATTAGGTTTAGGTGAGAATTTGGAGTTCTGGTTTGAGGCCCATCCAGGGCTGTTTTGAATTTGAATGTGATCATGATGCACTCTCTCACAACTGTTCTGTTGATATTTCTGCCATTCTGAGTCACATGTGAACCAGATCCAGAAAACAGACCCCTTCCAATTTTGTTATTCGTTCGGGGCTGCCCAGAGGATTCAGGGGGCCTGGGGTCTTCCCGCCGCCGAATTGCCACTGAAGACCCGGCACTTTGGTGGCAGGTCCCGGGGCAGAAGGACCCCTCGCCGCTGAATTGCCGCTGAAGACCCAGAGCGGAAGAAGCTCGAGGGGCCCAGGCCCTGCGAGAGTTTTCTGGGGCCCCAGAGTGTGTGAAGGACCCTGCTCTAGGGGCCCCGAAAAACTCTCATGGGGGGGGCCCAGGGCCTGGGGCAAATTGCCCCTCTTTCCCCCCCCCCCCTCTGGGTGGCCCTGTATCCATTAGGAACAAAAATTAGAGGGGTGGGTGCAGGTCCATGGGTTACCCATCCACAAAATTCTGATTATTCCCTAGTTAATAATATCTAGTTTTCACTCAATCAACCTTGGGCTGTGATCTTGTGAAATCTTATTTTTAGTCCTTTGCATTCTTTGTAGTTTGACTTGAAGTCCTCTGGATGAGTGTCCATAAAGAACATGAAATCCATTTGACTTGACTCCTTACTCACTGTTCAGCCCTGCTCCATCCAGTATCACAACATGGCCTGGAAATTGAAGAGTTTCATTCTTAAATTGGTATGGAACAGAGAATTCAGTGTAAACTCTGTGGGCCAAATTCAAAGTGGAGTCTAAATTGGTATAAACTTAAAACTTCTGGCTCTTCAGCCTGTAAACTTCATCCACTTAGATTCCCTTAATCCTCTTCACTGAGATGTACATCTTATCTCCTTACACATCTTCTCTGAGTTTGACTATATGAGATTCAGGGATGTGAAACATTTACAGAAATTGCCTGCAGGTTGTCTAACTTCCTGTAGCATCCTCTACTAGCAGACAACCCTGGGATTTTGGAGATGCTGTTTGGTGTTTTAAAATTTGAATTTTATTACAGAAAAGGACTAACTCTTCTGACTCATAAATGCAGAAGAAACCTGGCACACCATGTATGCCTTAACCTTGTGCATGCTTTGTATCCTTATAAAATGCAGTATCTTATGACCCTTGAAATAACAAATGACCTTATTCCTTTTAATGGGATCATTAAGAACTCTAATGTTCCAGGTATAAATCCCTGCTACCACTGTGCATCTTAATTTACTATTCATATGTGAATCCCTTTTTGGTTCCCAATTACTATACAACAGCAATTGGCTCTTGAAATTATTCCCATTGGATTGACTTTGCAAAGGACACTGCAGTTTACATTTTAGTTCCCTAATTAAAGACACAATGCTTGATAAACCTTGAACAACTAGTAATTGGAAACTAACAGTTAGTTACAATTAATCCCTGTTGACATGGGTTCTGTTGCCTAATAACTGACCACAATTGGGTCAGGAGAGAAGGCAAGAGTGCACAGTGAACATTAAGGTCATATGCTGATGGAGCTGAACCAGTGTTAGAAACAGTGGGAAACCTTTTAAAAAGTGTCTCTAGTGTAGACAAGATCCCAGAGATCTGAATTTGTTCCAAGCCAGTACACAACATTTGAAACACCACAGGTGAGAACCAGAATCCTAAACAGGAGGTTGGGGGTGAATACTTAAGGTCGGATATCCTACATCATACATTGACCATGTAATAAATTATTCTCATCAAGTATAAAGCAGTGTGTATTTCATCACAATACATCAAACTTAATGCTGACTCCACACTCAGATTATTCTTTCCCCAGCAATCTCAAAGTATAAACACAAAACCTTTTTTTTGAAAAAGAACATACAGTCTTATATGTGGGGGCGGGGGCAATAGCTCAGTGGTTTGAGCATTGGCCTGCTATACCCAGGGTTGTGAGTTCATTGAGGGGGCCACTTAGGGATCTGGGGCAAAAATCAGTAGTTGGTCCTGCTAGTGAAGACAGGGGGCTGGACTCAATGACCTTTCAGGGTCCCTTCCAGTTCTATGAGATATAGACATATCTCCATTATATGCATATATATTCAATTTAATGATGCAAACAGCAGGAGATTACTGAGGAAAGCTACTATTTAAATCAGGGGTCGGCAACCTATGGCACGCGAGCCAATTTTTAATGGCACGCTGGAGCCTACCAGGACTCCAGCATGCCACTAAAAATCCTGCCCAGCCTGGTGGGCTCTCCTCTGCCTCCACTTCCCCCGGGGGGGCAGGGAGCAGAAGCATAGCCATGCGCACGGGGTGGGCAAATGGCCCCACTCTCCCGGCATGGCAAGCCGCGGGGTCCGCGCTCCGGGGCAGCAAGCTGTCTGCCCCTCCCCCACCTTCTCCCCTCCCCTGGAGCCCTGCCGCCGCGCGCAGTGCTCTGGGGGTCGGGGCTGCGCGCTCCCGCGGGGAGGCAGACATGCTCCCCGCTCAACCGGAGGGGTGGGGCTGTGTGCTCCCGCGGAACAGCGTATCTGGGTCTGGGTGGAGCCTCATGGTAAGGGGCCCAGGGCTGGGGGGGTTGGATAAGGGGT